>NC_064629.1:798575460-798878490 GCF_023864275.1 Schistocerca cancellata
ACGGTCGTACCTGAAGCTGTCAAATATTTTCTGTGAGATATATCAGCACCAGCGGATGAGGTATACGTTTCTGTTGTCTACATTATTTGCCGGTTCTTGACGTTGCGAAATACGCTTTTATAGTGAATGATATGAACTTCCTAACAAAGGTGATGTTTATCGTGAATAATGACTGGACAACAAAGTTGAGAATAACGTCAGATGCACGCCTGCTACTTACTCCCTTTGAAAGGAGGCTGTCGGAGAGGAATATTACTCCGGCTTTTAACAAAACGAAATCTCAGCGGCAACTGGAAGACTCATTGCGTAAGGCAACACGTGCCATCTGCGTTCACAACAGCTCACTCTCTGAAGTTGAATAAAGTCACCTTTTTATCTCTTGTGTCACGCGACAGCTGTCGCGACGTCTGCGACAGGACCGGCCCTTTCAACTCGGGGGATTTTCTGTCTGCGTCAGAACTTTTGTTAGAAAAAAATGTCAAGAGTTACGTCTCACGCAGAGGATGGAAACGAGGAAAGAAGCTTACATTTGACCTCCGATCATTGCAGATGGAGCAAAAGCCGTTGGAAAGGGTGGGGGCAAGAAATGAGGTGACGTTGGTAAAGGAACCATCTCACATTTGCCTAACGTGATTTAGCGGATTTATCAAAACTGTAAATTTGGATCGATGAGTCCAGTGGCCTGACTAGTCGCTGTAAATTCATAAAATCAAAACACTCGTTCCACTGTCTATCTAAATAACTTCTGCATTCTAACTTTATTCTGGAAAGAACACAAAATAATTACCAACACAAATATCTTACGTTAGGTCCCAACTGCTAAAATCTTCGCTCAGATCCAGTAACTTGGTTGTGATGGAGGAATAGAGTAAGACCATTAAAGGGTCACGTAGACAACCGAACGCGTTATTAGGGAGGATCAACAAATCGACAATGCAGAAAGTCAGACATCATCTTTGATTACGTTCTATTCGCACCGTAATGGGAAAGTGCGACCATTTCGGTGCAAAAATTCTTCCTTGCAAGCACAACTATGAATTGTTAATGTAAAGGTTTATCCTCGTGTCAATACATTAGTATGCAATATTTGGTTTCGTCTTCTAACCATAGGAAGTCCCAAAATACTGGCTGCTTCGACGGCCACGAACATATCTACACCCCCATCTACATCAGTACTGCGCAAGCCATCTGACGATGTGTGGCGGAGGGTGTCTGATCCCTCTTCCCTGTTCAAATGGTTCAGATGGCTCTGAGCACTATGGGACTTAACTTCTAAGGTCATCAGTCTCCTAGAACTTAGAACTACTTAAACCTAACTAACCGAAGGACATCACACACATCCATGCCCGAGGCAGGATTCGAACCTGCGACCGTAGCAGTCGCGCAGTTCCGGACTGAAGCGCCTAGAACCGCTTGACCACAGCGGCCGGCCCTCTTCCCTGTTCCATTCGCAAATGGTGCGTGGGAAGAACAAATGTCGATAAATTTCCGTACGAGCTCAAATTTCTCCGACATTTTCGTTGTGGTCATTTCGCGAGACATATGAGGGAGGAAGTAATATTTTGTCCAACAGTAACCTTCTCCGTGATAAACAACGCCTCTCTTGTAGCGTCTGCCATTGTAGTTTGTTCACCGTGTCCATAACGCTCTCACACTTAATAAACGATCGCAGTCGGAATGTGCCGCTCTTCGTTGGGTCTTCTGTATCTGTTTTATTATTCCTACTTGGTAATGTCCCAGACTGACGAACAGTACTCGAGAATTGGTGGAACAACTGTAACCCATTTCTTTCGTGGATGGATTACACTTCTTTAAGATCCCTCCCACCAATCTCACATTGGAACTGCGTTTCCTGCAATTTGTTTTATGTAGTCATTCCACTTTACGTCGCTCAGGAAGTTACTCCTAGCTATTTGACGGTTGTTACTCTTTCCACTGACTTTCCACCAACAGCGTAATCTAACAGCAGTGCATCCCTTCGCCTATTTATGCGCTATGTTTTACATTTATACGTGTTTAGTGTCAACTGGTAGTCCCTGCACCAGTCGCTCCTTCCCTGGTCATTCTGCAGTTCCCTGGGAAAACAATTTATATGTATCATACACACCGTCCAGTCACATTAATATTACCACCGCCTATGTTCATGATAGTATAAAATGTTTCATATTACGAGCAAGTACTGTCTTCAACAATTAAAAAATCAAAGAAATAATAATGAGTTACATATAAAAGTAGCATTAGTTAAGGGAAACGGCGGTTGTTAAGTAAGAGTGTCAGTCATGTGTTGAAACTGAAGGAAGTTCAAAGACAATAGAAAAGATCAGAGATGGGTTGTAGAGTCCCACCTCAAAGTCCAGAGGGGTGGGGGATGCAAAAGAGGGGGTGGGAGGGTACCACGTAAAGACACCGAATCACGTTCCCATCGCTTGGTCGTGTTGTTGCTGATATATGTGCTTACATATCGGTTTTACGTGACTCTAGTTACAATAATGTGTCACTAGATGATTTGGTCAATGAACTCGTCATTATCGTCTGCGTTACAAGTTGGGTCAGTTTCTCTATCTTCTTCTGAGGTGTCTGGGTCTCATCTCGGCTGTTTTTTGTTGTTTTTTATACAGGGGTTGGACAAAAATATGAAAACATCGCTAGTAATACATGCTTGAACATAAATGCAGATGACCGCCAAGCCTGCTGGTTACGCTACTGTTTTCGACTACGGACGGCATCTGTGCAATGTCCTCAGTAAGCTGCAGGTGTAAGTCATGGTCAGAACAGTGTTGTGTGTGGTTCTGAGAGCGTTATGTCGGAGATAAGTGAAGCAGAACGTGGGGAAATTATTCGTGCTCGTGTGTTGGGTGCTGACATTCTGGTCATCATAGTGGTGGTGCTCTTCCGCTGCTTTCCTGCGAGGTGTTACGACGCGTCTGGCATGTAGCCAGTATCACTGTTTGAATGACTTGAGTGCTTTTACAGTGCAGTGTTATTTGCAGTTTTATGGATGAGAGGAGGGGACAGAGTGATACTCTGCGCTGGTGCATAACTAACTCCTCTCGAAAGCACCAAGGGAGCCGCGTCGAAGTTAACGCCCTATCCGACGGACGGATCACAAGCACTATCTTACCTAGGCACTGTGAAGAGGTATGAACTTAAATCCATGAAATTTGGACAGAATATTGGATTTAAAATCTTGATATCACCTCCTCTCCTCCCCTTACTGAACCAGATACTAGCACCTAAAATGTGTTATATCACCAGGATTGGGACCGGCTAGCTGCGAGAGGAGCGCTATCGCGTGGGCGACCTCGGCTTCAGATGTGGTTGAGTTACAAGCCGGATCGTATAATTCTCTACTATGAAACTCGTCCCTACGGCTTAGAACCACATGTCACAAGCCGTTGGAAGCGGTTCTGTAGATTAGTTTGAGAAGTAGCAACAGCGCTAAACGAAACTCCCAAAATTCAAATGTTCTAATTTACTAGAATCACATAAAATCTAAAACGAAAAGGCTAGTAAGCCTACTGAAATCGAAACTTCAATCTCTAAACTACGAGACCAGTGCGTTCTTTCTACGCCAATTCGCTTATTTATTACATCATGTTACCAGGATAGAGCAGATTTTCCCATATGCCTTGAGATGATTCTGTGAAATGCTCAACAAAAGGATTTTTTTGAATGAAAGTAACTACTCATTCGCGGGAACTGCTGTTCAAATCTCGGTCCGGCCATCCACGTTCATATTTGGCGTGATTTCCCTAAATCGCTTTATGAAAGTCTCGGAATGGTTTCTTCTAAAAAGACACTGCAGATTCCCTATCCTACCACGAGCTTATGCTTCGTCTCCAATAACCTCGTCCTAATTTTCCTTCCTTCATGGCAGCTGTAGCTGCGTTTCTACTGTATTCATTGTTTCCTTTTTAGATTCTACCTGTAAATACTTCACAAATAATATGTCAGAAGAGATATATTTTTCACGAGCTTATTTTGTGATTGTAAGCTCAAAATGGTTCAAGTGGCTCTGAGCACTATGGGACTTAACATCTGAGGTCGTCACTCCCCTAGAACTTAGAACTATTTAAACCTAACTAGCCCAAGGACATCACACACATCCATGCCCGAGGCAGGATTCGAACCTCTGACCGTAGTGATCGCGCGGTTCCAGACTGAAGCGCCTAGAACCGCTCGGCCACAGAGGCCGGCGATTGTAAGCTGTTGGTATATTTTTATGTATTGATTTAACGTATCAGATCAGGTCCAATATGTCTTCTTTTAAATCGGAGCAGGTTTCCACAATCAATAATGCAATGACATTAATAGAATTAAAAATTATCGGAATGTCTGTAAAGACAATGCGAATAACAGTACTAACGACTAATAACGTTAAAACTAGCAGTACTACAACTAAATATGATGATGCCGCTAATAATCTACATCTACATACATACCCCGAAATCCTCCGTACGGTGCGTGGTGGAGGGTACCTTGTACCTCTTCTAGTCATTTCATTTCCTTTTCCACTCGCAACGTTATGATAATGGTAGTAGTAATAATAAAAATAAAAAATTAATAATAATAGTGGTAGTGGCTGTGGTAGATAGTAGATACAAAATGTGTTTGTAGCTGTATGAAAGTATTATTTTCTAAGATAGTAAGTTCTGAGGAAGAGAAATTTAAGTACAGTGCTCCAGCTAAGAGCTCTGGGAAATTGGGAATATCCGGTTGGAAAGAAGGATACTTAACTACAAACAGGTAACGAGAGCGTACAGGAACAAATGCAAAATTTATTGCTGCTTTAGTAGACATGGCCTTGTCTTTTGAAGCTGGAGATGCTCTTCAGTTCTCTGATGTACGAAGGAAGTCATTCCAGAATAGGGATCGTGCTACTGGAAAAGACGTCGTAGAAGCGGCTGACTGATGGAGTGTGAGAGAAGAGATTTTGGTGTGATGGGAACGAGAGTTTCTGCTGTGTTGTTCAGACAAGAGCGTTAAGGTGGGGAGGACTTGATGAGGGACCATGTTCGTCGATAAGACAGCAGAGGAGACTGAGTGAATGGAAATATCTGCGCTTGTCTGCGTGTAGTCAGTATGGCTGTGCGTGAGATGGGGAAATATGGTCCACTATTCGAACGTCACAGACATATCGATCGCAGGTGTTCTTCACCGTTTATTATACACAAAGAACTATGAATACTACCTAGCATTCTTACTTTAAACTATATTTCTTCTGTACTATTTACATGCATACATGAATCCCATCATTTTTCTGTGATATGGAATACCTTGTTTCAAAATGGACATCGAATATTAAACTTATTGACAGCTGGCTTACAACATATATCTAGCCATTGTTCGCCAAGAAAACTACAGTTTTTGAATGTGGTCTCACATCAAAAGTACATGTCAAAACTCATAATACACACTGACCGTAAACTTTACGTTTTAGACACATCGAAAACATAATTTATAAAAATGAATTTAGTTCATCACAGATACCCCAGACCATTTTTATTATCTTGTTTAATCCTTCGCTGCCCATCCAGACAGTACTTTTAACTGCCTTAAGTAAAAAAAAAACTTGTCAACTCCTATGACCTCTTTGTTAATTCGTGCTATAATGTTTCCAGTGTTTAGATTGTTGATTATTATAGCCTTAATGATTTTAAGACGCACTTTAAAATTTAATATATTAAGTTCTGCCATTCATTGTTTAGACTTCTCTTCACTAGAGGCAAAGGATATCTTCTTCCTCTAGGCCTCTTAGAATAATGTCCGTGACATACGATCACCTTTCCTGACTGTTCTTTCAGTTCTGAAGTTTCCACCATCCTGATAAAGTACAATACGAACTGTAGCATTAATGTGTGTGTTATTCATTGTACTAAAATATTTTCCTCGTGTCGGAAGTGCTGTTAGCACAGATATGTTTGAAAATCTATAAATCCAGACAAAGAGGTAATTATTACGCATCGCTGCGTCGAATAATTTAGCTCATGGTCTTGTGTGCTGTATCCAATTCTAAAGCCACCTTGTTCGTTTACTTGATTAAAATCCCTTGTTTCTATAACTGGTTAGCGATAATTTTATTGAGTAATACCTTACAGAGAGGGGACTGATACATCAATAACTCTTTTTTACGTCTTATGTGCTTCTTTTATTGTGAATCATAATAAATAAAATATTTTTCCCGCTTCTGGGCATATTGTTTGTCTGCAGACTTTCGGTAAGGAACATTGCAAGTTCCTTTTGCCCTTCTTTCTCCAATTTTTATGATTTCCATTGAAATACCATAATCTGTTGTCATCTTTCTTTCTTTTTCTCCTTCCTAAAACGATGTATCCGAAATGTCATTATTTTCATTATATTTTTATCAGTGTACTTGAATCATTTGTTGAAATACACGAACGCTTAAAGAAGTCTTGGAACGCTTGTTCAATTTTCCGTTTGTTGATATTACGCCATTTGTCACATTAACTGACGAAATTTGATGTTCACTCAACACAAGTTTATGTTTCTCTTCATAATAGTGTTGTTTTCAGTCGTCTGTCTTATCTTCGCGAACAGAATCTCGAACAATTTTATTTAATTCAGCATATCGTATCGTGTTCCTATTATCATTTGTTTCAAACTCTCACCTTTTCTGTAATATCTACCTTGCTACATTTAAAATTATGTTTTCATTTACCTTCCTCATACCTGTAACATCTTTCCGAGTTTTATATATGTGTGTATGCGTGTGTGCCGACAGGACAGGCACGACACTGTTGTTGATACAGCTGCTGCAAATATCAAATTTCGAAGGCGAGACCGATGCCAGCCGCAATCGGGCATCGAAATAGTCTGATGGTGAAAGTTGGAAATTTGTGTCGGACTGGGACTCGAACCCAGATCTCCCGCTTAACATGAGCGGTTCCCTTAACCGACTTGGCTATCCTGACACGCTTCCCTTCCGACCCAAATTCTCAACTTGTCACACGCTAGTAGCGTTCACTGTTCATTCACTTACTTGCTTTTTTCGGGTCCTGTACTTGTCTACGAGCTCTCAAAATTCTAATACTGTACAATATCTTTATTGGTTCACTAAATATGATAAAGTTAGCTTTTAATTCCACTCCTTTTCTGCTAGAAGAATGTGTTAACGACACACTTGTTGTAAGAATGTGTTAACGGCAGACTTGTTCTTATCGGTCATATCCCGTGATGTATGACCCTGTCGTTTCTGGTACCGCACCCAAAGTTTTCCGTTTTGTTTTTGCTATGCTTTTGGAACCATTATCATCTTGTAACTGGTTTAGCTGTCTTTCATCGGTTACTGTAACTCTTCGCGGAGGTGTTCTACTTCTTCACTAAAATTTTAAGACAGACTTGAGTGTTTTCTATGGAAAACTTTTGTTTATGTTGAAAACAAGTCTTGCTATCCTGTAAGAGAATTATTCTATATCTGTGGTATTGTTTCGATTTTTCTTATTTACAATGAAGCATATACCTGAAATCCCCAACTGGTCTTTTCCTCTGCGATAAAGCACTTGTTCTGAATTTAATGTAGTTTCATGTTCGTTTGCACATTGCACTGCTGATAATCCTAATCATGCCATTTGAAGTTTGAACTCGTCTTCCATATACATTAATCTACCTTCAGTTTCTAAAGCTCTGCCGTATGTTATCCATAAATAACAAGTAGTAGAAACAACTGTGTTTCCAAGGACCATTTTGATGTTTGTTCAGCCAATTTTCGTGTAGCAAGGGGCTGGCAGAGAAGTAGCTAAGCTGGCTGAACCGATTTCCAGGCTCCCCCAATTCCCTATTCCCAATACTATTTTATATGAATCCATACCACTCTGCTGTGCAGATGAATAACTAACGTATATCATAAAAAATAATAAAATAATATATCGGAAAGTAAGGAAGGGAGATTACGTCGTAACGTCATTACAGGCGAACATCTGAAATTGAACTGAAACGGAATTTTCAGTGTTCCAGATATTCGTTTAGTGTTAAATCTGTTACTTGTGAAAATAAAGTAATTTATATCAACGGGGCAGTAAGGTCGTTCTGCTCAATACTGTAATGAAGCCATCAAGATAGAGGAGAACCTTCTTAACCTCCCTTCTTTGTGTGCTCTGCGTTTGATCTATACATGGACGAGTTTGCCTTACGATCGAAAACGCGGTTCGTATCTTTTATATTCACTCCCAAGTTACTGCAGCAGAAATATTCTCTGACCTCTGCAGTTCATAATTCAACTAGTACCGTACACACAGCATTTTTAAGACCTCCCTTGGAGATCGCGCTGCTTCCTTTATTGTCGGCGCTCTTACACTTTTTTTCGCGAAGAGTGGAATCACAACTTATTTATTCTGAAACACGGTAGATATATTCGCGGTTTGACAGTGTTTTGCCTTCGCGGAGTGCAGCGAAGCATATATCAGTACAAGTTTCCTGGTTTGTTGGGCGATACTATCGCGTAACATACTGCCACATTTGCTGTGGATTCGTTTTCAGTCATGCCCACGTAACAAGCTGGGCTCAGTATCTGCAGACTGCTGCAGCACGTAAATTTAAGCAAGTAGCTGTTAGGTACGTCTCCTCAAACGTGCCAGGCTTCCGCGAGATAAACGATGGATTTTAATGTACCACTAAAAACCACCTTTGAGGTTTAAGGAACGGCTCCAGTCACGAGGAAGACGGAGAGAACCTCTCAATTCTTTTTTTTTTTTTTTTCATCTTGCTTCTCGCCCGTTCGCTCTGAGCTTCATATCTCAGATTCAGAACTCCAGATTGCTACCCGAATTATAATTATAAACCTTGATATCTGATTCACTTTCAAATAAATGTGTGTCCAGGAAACATATGTTTGTCAGGTGATCTTTTAACTTCTCAACCTACATGTTGTACTTTACAACTCTGAGGACACCTCAGAATAAGAAATACTACGGTTGATATTCAGAGAGGGCAAATACGTTGTAGTACGTTTATACACTAATGTATCTAGACAAAGAAATACTCCTTCTAGATAGTTTTTTTATTGCATAAACCTTGCCATTTTACGCGTCTCGACTTTAAGCCATCTTTAGAATCTTTCAGATAAAAAGGCAAAAATAAGAAGTAGTTAATGTATCTTTCAGAGCACAAAACGCTATACACATATGCACAAAAAGGTTACGTATTATTTTGAGAGGACATCGATACTCAGTATCTTGTCAGAAATTCCAGTATACAAGGGTACCATGGTCTAGCTCTATCGTTCATTGACATAGGCTGCAAATTATGTCACTAAACAGTATGACAAATTCATGGTAATCTTGTACGCTGGAATTTCTGACGAGGTACTGCGTATTGGTGTCCTCTTAAAACAGTATGTCTCTTTTTTTGTGTATATGTGTGTGAAATTTTGTGATCTGTAAGATAAGGAGACCGAGACTCATTCTTGAGTACTGTTCGAGTGTTTGGGATCCACACTAGATCGGATTAAAGAACGACACCAAAGCAGTTCAGAGGTGGGCTATTAGACTTATTACCGGTACTTTCGATCAACAGGAGATCATTACGGAGATGCTTCGTGAATTCAAATGAGAACCCTTAGAGGGAAGACGAAGTTCTTCTCGCGAAACACTATTGAGAAAATTTAGAGAACCGGCATTTGCAGATGACTTCAGAATTCCACTGCTGCCAACATATATTTCGCGTAAGGACCTAGAAGACAAGAGAAGAGAAACTAGGACACTCACAAACGCGTACAAACTGTCTTTTGTCCCTTGCTCTTTTTGTGAGTGGGACAGAAAGGGAAATGACTAGTAGTGGTACAATGCACCCTCCGCTACGATCCATACGGTGGCTATCGATGTTTTTAGAAGTAGATGAAAGTATATTCAGCTGGAAATGCGCAATGCTAAGATAAATAAATGTGAATGGATACTACACTCCTGGAAATTGAAATAAGAACACCGTGAATTCATTGTCCCAGGAAGGGGAAACTTTATTGACACATTCCTGGGGTCAGATACATCACATGATCACACTGACAGAACCACAGGCACATAGACACAGGCAACAGAGCATGCACAATGTCGGCACTAGTACAGTGTATATCCACCTTTCGCAGCAATGCAGGCTGCTATTCTCCCATGGAGACGATCGTAGAGATGCTGGATGTAGTCCTGTGGAACGGCTTGCCATGCCATTTCCACCTGGCGCCTCAGTTGGACCAGCGTTCGTGCTGGACGTGCAGACCGCGTGAGACGACGCTTCATCCAGTCCCAAACATGCTCAATGGGGGACAGATCCGGAGATCTTGCTGGCCAGGGTAGTTGACTTACACCTTCTAGAGCACGTTGGGTGGCACGGGATACATGCAGACGTGCATTGTCCTGTTGGAACAGCAAGTTCCCTTGCCGGTCTAGGAATGGTAGAACGATGGGTTCGATGAAGGTTTGGATGTACCGTGCACTATTCAGTGTCCCCTCGACGATCACCAGTGGTGTACGGCCAGTGTAGGAGATCGCTCCCCACACCATGATGCCGGGTGTTGGCCCTGTGTGCCTCGGTCGTATGCAGTCCTGATTGTGGCGCTCACCTGCACGGCGCCAAACACGCATACGACCATCATTGGCACCAAGGCAGAAGCGACTCTCATCGCTGAAGACGACACGTCTCCATTCGTCCCTCCATTCACGCCTGTCGCGACACCACTGGAGGCGGGCTGCACGATGTTGGGGCGTGAGCGGAAGACGGCCTAACGGTGTGCGGGACCGTAGCCCAGCTTCGTGGAGACGGTTGCGAATGGTCCTCGCCGATACCCCAGGAGCAACAGTGTCCCTAATTTGCTGGGAAGTGGCGGTGCGGTCTCCTACGGCACTGCGTAGGATCCTACGGTCTTGGCGTGCATCCGTGCGTCGCTGCGGTCCGGTCCCAGGTCGACGGGCACGTGCACCTTCCGCCGACCACTGGCGACAACATCGATGTACTGCGGAGACCTCACGCCCCACGTGTTGAGCAATTCGGCGGTACGTCCACCCGGCCTCCCGCATGCCCACTATACGCCCTCGCTCAAAGTCCGTCAACTGCACATACGGTTCACGTCCACGCTGTCGTGGCATACTACCAGTGTTAAAGACTGCGATGGAGCTCCGTATGCCACGGCAAACTGGCTGACACTGACGGCGGCGGTGCACAAATGCTGCGCAGCTAGCGCCATTCGACGGCCAACACCGCGGTTCCTGGTGTGTCCGCTGTGCCGTGCGTGTGATCATTGCTTGTACAGCCCTCTCGCAGTGTCCGGAGCAAGTATGGTGGGTCTGACACACCGGTGTCAATGTGTTCTTTTTTCCATTTCCAGGAGTGTATATAAAACTGACTCGCTGCAATTACTTGTGTATTCCAGTTGATTTTCGTAAGTTCGTCTAACGTAAAATGTACGCATTCTAAATTGACCGTACTGTCGACAGAAGTGTGCGACGAGAGTCTTGTCCAAAGCGTACACTGTCGATTTCAAACCATTCTTAGGTGGGGAAATATTATTCTTACTATGCAGAGTACCGTGTTCATTTTATGCATAGGAGGTATAGTTCTATATCTGAGGCATAGGTTGTAGTATTTATTGATATCAAATGCTCCGAATTTGGACTGAAACTTGTTCACGTCCTCGGCAAACTGTACTGACGGCAAGTGCCTGAAAAAGGACTAATAAAAAATCTTCATCGAAGGAAGTAGCGTCAATGGTAGGAGAATTAACACGCATTTGGGAGTTGAAGGAAGGGCGAGGCGAGAGGATAAAACACCAAGTGGCCATTCTAATTTAAAGAATTTCATGTATGTTTTGTATATTTTACACTCACGATCCTAAGTTTATGGAGACTCTCGATTTATTGCTGTTACTATTGACAAAATTACTTCGTAGGACTCAATAAGCACTTTGTGTGTTTAAGTTGTGAGACAGTCAACCATGCGTCACGTGGTTGACGACGTATGGAAGTCTGGGTCTGGTTGTGAGTCTTGCTCGGATAGCCAAATGGTTAGTGACAGCTTGCGATAAGCGGAATATCCGAGTTCGAGTCACAGTGTGGCATAAATTTTCATTGTCGTCGTTCCATTATACAGCTGGTGGTAGTCCATATCCGCAACTGAGAATACATTTCATGTAATACGAGTTTAAGTCATCAAGACAAATTATCATCATTCTTAAGTATCGCCTTACTTTATAGGACGCTTTATAGCTGAATTTAATTCTGTGTCGCACTTGTTGGTAGCGTTCTGTACTATAAAAGTTTACCGTTATTACTAGCATCTGTTCCACCAAATGAGTAGGCACCGCATGAAATGGTCATCGTTCCTGCACATCGCGTAGGCATAAACTGGAAGTCGCCTAGAAATTACGTCAAGTACTATTAAAGGAACAGTTTATCACTGACGTGTTTGTTGCGGCTTAGGTCTACCTCCCCGAGTTGTAGCGAACTCAGTACCGGTCAGAAATCGTACCGTTTCATAGAACTGCAGAGACCAAGAAACATTTTAAATTTTAAAACTGTTGTTGTTCTTGTGGTCTTCAGTCCTGAGACTGGTTTGATGCAGCTCTCCATGCTACCCTATCCTGTGCAAGTTTCTTCATCTCCCAGTACCTACTGCAACTTACATCCTTCTGAATCTGCTTAGTGTATTCATCTCTTGCTTTCCCTCTACGATTTTTACCCTCCACGCTGCCCTCCAGTGCTAAATTTGTGATACCTTGATGCCTCAGAACATGTCCTACCAACCGGTCCCTTCTTCTCGTCAAGTTGTGCCACAAACTCCTCTTCTCCCCAATTCTATTCAATACCTCCTCATTAGTTATGTGATCAACCAATCTAATCTTCAGCATTCTTCTGTAGCACCACATTTCGAAAGCTTCTATTCTCTTCCTGTCCAAACTATTTATTGTCCATGTTTCACTTCCATACATGGCTACACTCCATACAAATACACTCCTGGAAATTGAAATAAGAACACCGTGAATTCATTGTCCCAGGAAGGGGAAACTTTATTGACACATTCCTGGGGTCAGATACATCACATGATCACACTGACAGAACCACAGGCACATAGACACAGGCAACAGAGCATGCAAAATGTCGGCACTAGTACAGTGTATATCCACCTTTCGCAGCAATGCAGGCTGCTATTCTCCCATGGAGACGATCGTAGAGATGCTGGATGTAGTCCTGTGGAACGGCTTGCCATGCCATTTCCACCTGGCGCCTCAGTTGGACCAGCGTTCGTGCTGGACGTGCAGACCGCGTGAGACGACGCTTCATCCAGTCCCAAACATGCTCAATGGGGGACAGATCCGGAGATCTTGCTGGCCAGGGTAGTTGACTTACACCTTCTAGAGCACGTTGGGTGGCACGGGATACATGCGGACGTGCATTGTCCTGTTGGAACAGCAAGTTCCCTTGCCGGTCTAGGAATGGTAGAACGATGGGTTCGATGACGGTCTGGATGTACCGTGCACTATTCAGTGTCCCCTCGACGATCACCAGTGGTGTACGGCCAGTGTAGGAGATCGCTCCCCACACCATGATGCCGGGTGTTGGCCCTGTGTGCCTCGGTCGTATGCAGTCCTGATTGTGGCGCTCACCTGCACGGCGCCAAACACGCATACGACCATCATTGGCACCAAGGCAGAAGCGACTCTCATCGCTGAAGGCGACACGTCTCCACTCGTCCCTCCATTCACGCCTGTCGCGACACCACTGGAGGCGGGCTGCACGATGTTGGGGCGTGAGCGGAAGACGGCCTAACGGTGTGCGGGACCGTAGCCCAGCTTCATGGAGACGGTTGCGAATGGTCCTCGCCGATACCCCAGGAGCAACAGTGTCCCTAATTTGCTGGGAAGTGGCGGTGCGGTCCCCTACGGCACTGCGTAGGATCCTACGGTCTTGGCGTGCATCCGTGCGTCGCTGCGGTCCGGTCCCAGGTCGACGGGCACGTGCACCTTCCGCCGACCACTGGCGACAACATCGATGTACTGTGGAGACCTCACGCCCCACGTGTTGAGCAATTCGGCGGTACGTCCACCCGGCCTCCCGCATGCCCACTATACGCCCTCGCTCAAAGTCCGTCAACTGCACATACGGTTCATGTCCACGCTGTCGCGGCATGCTACCAGTGTTAAAGACTGCGATGGAGCTCCGTATGCCACGGCAAACTGGCTGACACTGACGGCGGCGGTGCACAAATGCTGCGCAGCTAGCGCCATTCGACGGCCAACACCGCGGTTCCTGGTGTGTCCGCTGTGCCGTGCGTGTGATCATTGCTTGTACAGCCCTCTCGCAGTGTCCGGAGCAAGTATGGTGGGTCTGACACAACGGTGTCAATGTGTTCTTTTTTCCATTTCCAGGAGTGTACTTCCAGAAACGACTTCCTGACACTTAAATCTATACTCGATGTAAATAAATTTCTCTTCTTCAGAAACGCTTTCCTTGCCATTGCCAGTCTACATTTTATATCTTCTCTACTTTTACCATCATCAGTTATTTTGCTCCCCAAATAGCAAAACTCCTTTACTACATTAAGTGTCTCATTTCCTAATCTAATTCCCTCAGCATCACCCGACTTAATTCGACTACATTTTATTATCCTCGTTTTGCTTTTGTTGATGTTCATCTTATATCCTCCTTTCAAGACACTGTCCATTACGTTCAACTGCTCTTCCAAGCCCTTTGCTGTCTCTGACAGAATTACAATGTCATCGGCAAACCTCAAAGTTTTTATTTCTTCTCCATGGATTTCAATACCTACTCCGAATTTTTCTTTTGTTTCCTTTACTGCTTGCTCAATATACAGATTGAATAACATTGGGGAGAGGCTACAATCCTATCTCATTCCCTTCCCAACCACTGCTTCCCTTTCATGCCCCTCGACTCTTATAACTGCCATCTGGTTTCTGTACAAATTGTAAATAGCCCTTCGCTCCCTGTATTTTACCCCTGTCACCTTCAGAATTTGAAAGAGAGTATTCCTGTCAACATTGTCAAAAGCTTTCTCTAAGTCTAAAAATGCTAGAAACGTAGGTTTGCCTTTCCTTAATCTTTCTTCTAAGATAAGTCGTAAGGTCAGTATTGCCTCACGTGTTCCAATATTTCTACGGAATCCAAACTGATCTTCCCCGAGGTAGGCTTCTACCAGTTTTTCCATTCGTCTGTAAATTCGTGTTAGTATTTTGCAGCTGTGACTTATTAAACTGATAGTTCGGTAATTTTCACATCTGTCAGCACCTGCTTTCTTTGGGATTGGAATTATTATATTCTTCTTGAAGTCTGAGGGTACTTCGCCTGTCTCATACATCTTGCTCACCATACTATAAAATACAAAATAAGTGGGGATTTGCTCAAACGTCAACTCACACCCTGAAGGAGCTCGCTGCATTGCTGAGCTTACTGGCTCGTCACGTCCATGATGGAGCGACACAGCCGAAACAATGTTTCTCTTGTTCGTCAATGGGAAAACCGTTAGCCGTTAATGGATAAACGTGCTCATCCGTCAAGCAGGTCCCGCGCTGCCTACAGGAACATCTGGCAGTTAACGGAACAGTTCACACCTTAATCCTAAGGGCGTGGCCGTCTAGAAGTGAGCTGACGGCGCGAACAACAACCACCACGCGAAGGTTACAATTACACTGGATACTTCACCTCGATAGCGTAGGCCTGCACTCATTGTAACTTGTCGTACCCTCTTGGCTGCTCGTCTATTTTAAGTAACAGAGTGTGTGCCATTTCCGCATTATTACGCCCATATGCAGTTCCTCAGAAGTCGCACGAGAATCAAATCAATAGAATTAGTATGCTAACTAAATAACGGGCATTAACATTGCTTTAAAGGACTGATATATGGTACTTATCTCAAGGAATATGGACGTCTTTGAAAAAATGAGTATGGAATATTTAGTGTTACAACCAGAGTAGAAATAATTCACCAATATTTTGATACATCTGCTACTTCCATGTAAGTTACGTAATAATTCCAACAACAGAATATTACGAATTTCTCATTTTCCTATTTTTGTAAGCCTACCTTTTAGACCATCCCTAATTATCTAATCATTGATGGACGTTAAACTCTAAATTACTTCTTTACAAGACACCATAATCTCATATGAAAGGAAATAGGAATTTTGTCAGAGATTACAGGAAAATATCTCCTTACAGCCGGCCGCGGTGGTCGAGCGGTTCTAGGCGCTTCAGTCCGGAACCGCGCGATTGCTACGGTCGCAGGTTCGAATCCTGCCTCGGGCATGGATGTGTGTGATGTCCTTAAGTTAGTTAGGTTTAAGTAGTTCTAAGTTCTAAGGGACTGATGACCTTAGGTGTTAAGTCCCATAGTGCTCAGAGCAATTTGAACCATCTCCTTACAGAAAATATGTAATTCCCTGGGAAATATTATTAGAAAATGCTATGAGTACGAATTTATCGAGATGGATTCACAAATCACAGAAAAAACTAAAATAATGTGATAAGTATAGTGAGAACAACGCCAGGGAAGCAAGAGAAATGTTTGGTTATTAATTCAAGGAAATGGGCGAAGAAGGATGTTACTGACATTCCAGAGATATGCAAAAGCATCAATTGTTATTTCTTATCAATTGCGAGTAAACTGATTCAAATCTCTTACTTAACATCAATTGCCCACATTTATGAGAAAATGCTTTTTTAAAGAAATAACATGACATGAAGGTACTGGGGATTAATATAACAGAAATAATTAACAATAAAGTTTCTGAAGTGTAACGACTTCTGATTATAGTCAGATACCAGTAGAATTATAAATATTTGTTCAGTCTGCATCAAACACATTTATTTCTGGATTACTTGCCTTCAACTGCAGCAGGAACTCCGAAACTGTTTAGATTCCCGATGATATGATGATTCATGTTAGAATTCAATAACAATACAAATCCTGTACTGGGAAGGAGCATCACAGTTAACAGGCGGACTCTTAACGGCAATAAAAACAATCCCTCCAGTTTCTTACATAAACATTTGTTCGTACTGACATTCTACTTCGACAACGGTGGCACGATTAGTGAAGCAGAGGATATACATCGACGACCTCATGCAAAAGGTAAGTGCTCATAACTTCATGACTAGAATTTAGGCCGTACACAGGAGAAGTAGCAGCGGCAGCAGCAACAGTACACTGAACCCTTTTATTTCGCATACGTTCATTCATTGTTGCCGCAGAGAATATTATATGAGCGCACATCTCAGTTCAGGCAAACTGAATTTCCTTTAGCCCAAACTGCCAAAAATACCGGTGCTTGGTGTTAATTCAAGGATCTGAAGTTGGTCTTTATTTAAAAAGATGAGAATTCTCACGATGGCAAAGCTGTAAATCTACTCACATTCAGAGGTTTGTATCGGAGAACATTAACATATTTAATAGGGACAGCAAAATTCGGTGAACACAACGGGTTTCACACTGCCAGCACATCCACAACCACCGTTAAAAATACTCTGCAGCATCCTGCAACATACGTAGTTAATACTCTTCCACATGACCCGGTGGCTGCAAGTGGCATGTCACGGTTACCAAACCCGAGGTAAAGGCCCTTATGCTGGACGAATATTCCCTGTGATGGCTTACTGCCTTCAGCATGCACGTAAAATAAATAAACGTCATGCGGGACAACGGCCTGGTGCAGATCTTTCGCTTGTATGCCCCTTCGGCGAGTTGCGTGTCCCGAAAACCCGGTTTCTCCCCTAAAGGCCACCCATCCACGTACTTGCCGAGCTTAACATTGCTTAATTTCGGGAATCAGGCGGGGGCCAATGTTACCAACGTGACTAGGCCGTTGGCGGCATGCAGGCAATCAACACAGATTGCGTAATATGTTACTCATGTCATTGACAACAACTGTTTATTCTGTTAGCACCAAGCGTGACGCAGGTCCGCAAGGGCAATGCTATTTTTCACCTGTTTTTTTTTATGTTACTTAACATCTGAGGTCATCAGTCCCCTAGAACTTAGAACTACTTAAACCTAACTAACCTAAGGACATCACACACATCCATGCCCGAGGCAGGATTCGAACCTGCGACCGTAGCGGTCGCGCGGTTCCAGACTGAAGCGCCTAGAACCGCTCGGCCACAACGGCCGGCTTTCACCTGTTACTATGTCATGAAATGTTATCGAACTTTATAACGGCACGTAAGCCTAAATTACAATAGCAAGACCCAAAAGTGAGGGGAGGAGGGGTCACTACTGCACTGCAGCCCTGCGTCACTATCCGTAGCCAAGTAAGAAACACACTAAGAATGCTCGTTCAAGAAGCCGCATTGTAGATCGAAAGAACACTGCGACCAGACCAGGCCGAAATAACAGACTCAAAGCAATTTAGTAGACAGTGTCCACGTGATCATGTGTAACGGAACTGATATTCTTGCACATGTAAGTAACAGCACTCGAAGAAATCGAAAAAATTCTATTATTTTGCTTGGTAAGCGTAGTACACTGAAGTGCCAAAGAAACAGGTATAGGTATGCGTAATCAAATACAGAGATACGTAAACAGGTAGAGTACGGCGCTGCGGTGGGCACCCCCTATATAAGATGGTTCAAATGACTCTGAGCACTATGGGACGCAACTGCTGTGGTCATAAGTCCCCTAGAACTTAGAACTACTTAAACCTAACTAACCTAAGGACAGCACACAACACCCAGCCATCACGAGGCAGAGAAAATCCCTGACCCCGCCGGGAATCGAACCCGGGAACCCGGGCGTGGGAAGCGAGAACGCTACCGCACGACCACGAGATGCCGGCCCCTATATAAGACAACAAGTGTCTGGCGCAGTTGTTAGATCGGTTACTGATGCTACAATGACATGTTATCAAGAATTAAGTGAGTTTGGACGTGGTGTTATACTCGGCGCACGAGCGACGGGACACAGCACCTCCAAGACAGCGGTGAAGTGGGGATTTCACTAGTGCACCGTGAACATCAGGAATCCGGTAAAACATCAAATCTCCGATATTGTTGCGGCCCCAAAAAGAGCCCGCAAGAACGGGATCAACGAAGACTGAAGAGAATCAAAGAAACAACATCGATATGGGCCTTCGGAGCCGAAGGCTCACTCGTGTACCCTTGATGACTGCACGGCATAAAGCTTTACGCCTCGCCTGGGACCGTCAACACCGGCATTGGAATGTCGATGACTGGAAACATGTTGCCTGGTCGGACGAGGAGACCCCTGATACGTCTAGATACGACACTAAGAGGTGACACGTAAGTAAGCAACCTGTCTGATCACCTTCATCCATTCATGTCCATTGTGCATTCCGACGAACTTGGGCAATTCCAGCAGGATAATGCGACACCCCATACGTCCAGAATTGCAACAGAGTGGCTCCAGGAACAATGTTCTGAGTTTAAACACTTCCGCTGGCCACAAAACTCCCCAGACACGAAAATTATTGAGCATATCTGGGATGCCTTGCAACGTGCTGTTCAGAAGAGATCTCCACCCCCTCGTACTCTTCCGGATTTATGGACAGCTCTGCGGGATTTATGGTGTCAATTTCGTCCAGCATTACTTCAGACATTAGTCGTGTTGCGGCACTTCTGCGTTTTCGTGGGGGCCCTACACGATATTGGGCAGGTGTACCAGTTTCTTTGACTCTTCAGTGTATGTCAATCTACATCTGCGCGCATATATATATATATATATATATATATTATTCCCCAAGCCACCCTATGGCACGTGGCGGTGTGTACCTTGTGCCACTGCTAGTCATTTTCATTCCTGTTCCATTTGAAAATACAGCGAGCAAAAACAACTATCTACATGCATCTGTATGAGCCCTAATTTATCTTATCTTCATGGTCCTCACGTGAAATTTACGTTGGCAGCAACAGATTCGTCCTGCAGTCAGCTTCAAATACCATTTCTCTAAATTTTCTCAATAGCGTTTTGCGAAAAGAACGTCTTGTTCCCTCCAGGAATTCCCATTTGAGTTCTCGCAGCATCTCCATAATACTCGCGTGTTGATGGAAACTACTGGTAACAAATGTAGCAAGCAGCATGCCTCTGAACTGCTTCGATATCTTCCTTTAAACGGACCTGCTAGGGATCACAAACAATCGAGCGGTACTTAATAATGTGTGTGTCACTAGTGGTCTACACTTGGTCTCGTTTATAGGGGGGCGTGCTGAAAAGTAAAGCCTCCAAACTTTTATATGAAAATTCTTAAAGCTTTTTAAGTAAAACAAACTTTATTAATATTTTACATCTTTGTTCCTCTTATTTCTCAATACAATATAATCTGACACGCATGCTGTATAAATTACAGGCTGATGAAAGTATTTCGAAGTCAGACTTAAGTGGTGTTCCGGAGGTAGGAGCTTTGAGCCCAGGCTTGCGGTCGGGAGTTCAACTGGCAAGGGTCTGGTGGTCAGTGACAGAAGGAGTATTAGCGCGGGTGCTTTGTCCGTTTTACCCCAACAGTCGTGGAAGAGGTGTTGGCAGCTCGCCTATTCTGAAGTGAGTGAATCTGGACACTGGTAAGAATTTAACACTTACAAAAGATGGAGATTCTTAAACGCGTTTATGATTTACAATAAGTTAAGAAAAAAAGGTAGAGGCCATCTGAGCATACAAAAAACACTGCATCTAATAAAATTTCAACCACATTTTTATCAATAAAACCATAAAAGTTAGAAATTACAGCAAAAATAATAACATTTCTACAAATATTTCAAGTATCTGAAGGTGACAGGGGTAAAATACAGGGAGCGAAAGGCTACTTACAATTTGTACAGAAACCAGTTGGCAGTTATGAGTCGAAGGTCATGAAAGGGAAGCAGTGGTTGGAAAGTTAGTGAGATAGGATAGTAGCCTATCCCCGATGTTATTCAATCTGTACATTGAGCAAGCAGTAAAGGAAACAAAAGAAAAATACGGAGTAGGTATTAAAATCCATGGAGAAGAAATAAAAACTCTGAGGTCCGCCGATGACATTGTAATTCTGTCAGAGACAGCAAAGGACTTGGAAGAGCAGTTGAACGGAATGGACAATGTCTCGAAAGGAGGATATAAGATGACCATCAACAAAAGCAAAACGAGGGTAATGGAATGTAGTCGGATTAAATCGGGTGATGCTCCCGGAATTAGATTAGGAAATGAGACACTTAAAGTAGTAAAGGAGTTTTGCTATTTGGGGAGCAAAATAACTGATGATGGTCGAAATAGAGAGGATAGAAAATGTAGGCTGGCAATGGCAAGGAAAGCGTTTCTGAAGAAGAGAAATTTGTTAACATCGAGTTCACATTTAAATGTCAGGAAGTCGTTTCTGAAAGTCTTTGTGTAGCTATGTATGGAGGTGAAACGTGGACTATAAATAGTTTAGACAAGAATAGAATAGAAGCTTTAGAAATGTGGTGCTACAGAAGAATGCTGAAGATTAGATGGGTAGATCACGTAACTAATGAGGACGTATTGAATAGAATTGGAGAGAAGAGAAATTTGTGGCCCAAATTGACTAGAAGAAGGGATCGGTTGGTAGGACTTGTTCTGAGGCATCAAGGGATCACCAATTTAGTACTGGAGGGCAGCGTGGAGGGTAAAAATCGTAGAGGGAGACCAAGAGATGAGTACACTAAAAATATTCAGAAGGGTGTAGGTTGCAGTAGGTACTGGGAGATGAAGAAGCTTGCACAGGATGGAGTAGCATGGAGAGCTGCATCAAACCAGTCACTGGACTGAAGACCACAACAACAACATTAAACGTTAAACGATTTAGTCAAGCACGATCACCTTAGGATTGTATAACAGCAAAGTTCCACAGCTATTATAGCAACAAGCAAATTTACAGTACAACCTTCATTTCCTGCCTAGGGAGTAGTTTTAAATCTTTTGTTATGTAAATGTCTCAAACCAGAAGAGTCTTCCACATTCACACAAAATGTTCATTATTCCAATTAATTATAACTTAAATGTTGTTGTTTTATTATAAGCGCCTGTGCGCTAGATTAAAATGTATTTATTTCAGTCGAAGCATTGATCTGAAGAATATTGTCTTTAGTATGGTTGCAAACGTTAGCAAGTAAGCTTTTATTTAAAACATATGTCTAGTTTGTAGGATTTTTAATATTAAATTTGTACACCTTTTTGTGCATCTTATGACATGGTAAGGAAGTCGTGTTTTTGCTGCGTCATCTCAAGTCCTCATTGGTGGGAGCGGAAGATTCTTGGAGAGTGTTGGGAGTGAACAGGTTCTTGGGCGAAACGAGAAGGACACTTCTGTATGAGCCATCGGAGGAGACAGTAGCAAAGTTTTGCTTTGGTGTCGTGCTGTCGGAATACATAAGACTTGGTAATTTACCCGTGTGATAGGAAAGTTTCTAAGCTTCTGTTCTGGGTCATCGGAGATGCAGTTTTCTACTTTGTAAAATTCAGCTACAAGTAGGACTTATCACTTTCGAACTTACAATGAATATTTCAATTATTGGGGAATCTAATGAGATTCATGCTGCATTTTACGCAATATCAACTGCTGTTTAATATATATTATTCTATAGCTTTGCTTAGTTATGTTTTGTAGGCCCACCATTTCTTAATAACATTGATATATTTCCGAATAAATTATCAGATGTGTGCAACTTGCAAATCGTGGTACCACCTACATTGATAAGCAAAAATTTTCGAGATCCTTCATTTCTGATCATTGCCCATAACTGCAATTTTTTTATTATTAAATAATTCGCTTAACTTCCCTGTGCTTAATTAATTAGACAGTTTACTACATATTACACAATTTACTACATATTATGTAACTATTTTAGCTACTGGGCACAAAGTAGACGTGTACGTCTCGACCTTACGACATACACGAGCCAGATTTTCAAACAGAGCCGTACACAGCTCGTTAGCGATTCTTGTTCCTAACATACACTACTGAGTGTGTAGGAAGTGTAAGGAACTCGATAAATCGCAAGAGTCACCCTGACGAGGAATACATTTCTCCAACGAGAGATCAGTTTATTGATACCTCACTGTATAATGTTTGACGTTACTGACGGTGCAACACCCTCATCTCTGCTTACACAGCTTCATCACTATCAAAATGAAGTCCTCGAAGGTGTTATTTAAGTTTCTGAAACAGATGAAAATCAGATGGCGCTAAGTCGTGACTGAGTGAGGATGATAGATGGCGGTGAACCCACGACGTTGGATTGTTGCAGATGTCGCAGGGCTCGTCTGTGGTCTGGTATTGTTCAAAAATGGTTCAAATGGCTCTGAGCACTATGGGACTCAACTGCTGTGGTCATCAGTCCCCTAGAACTTAGAACTAATTAAACCTAACTAACCTAAGGACATCACACACATCCATGCCCGAGGCAGGATTCGAACCTGCGACCGTAGGAGCAGCGCGGCTCCGGGCTGGAGCGCCTAGAACCGCACGACCACCGCGGCCGGCCGGTCTGGTATTGTTATACTGAAAGATAGAGTCTACTCGTGTGGACGAACTCTTCGAAATTGAATACAGCACGCTGTTTCTCACGCAACGACATAGTTACGTCACCCGCCACCAAGTTGCACGATACAATTGGGAGCCCTCTAGAGGGAGAAGGTTGCAACGTGCCTCAGCGAAGCGGGAAAGTCGACCGAGTAATATGCATGACACGTAATACCTCATCCGATATTGGGAACAGAACCCTGTGCAAATCCGCTCCTTGTTCACGGAGCTATTCGATGATAGCTGCATGAACGCCCTCATCTTTGGAAAGTCTCTTTCTCCCCAGATGTTCCTTCAACTTGTAGAAAAACGGAAAGCACATGGTGCAAGGTGTGGATTCTTGATCAGCGTCACCCAAGTCTATGCGGTATAGATGAACCTGTAGACGCTTTTTCATTACGCCTGGAACCAGCATTTCATTTGGTACGTATACCGACAGAATTTAACGATGAATCTGTGCGGAATTCAGACGTTTTACCTACTAGAATCGTATTTTCCGGCGTAATTCATCTTTGTAGTACATTTCCTGCTGCCGCACCATTCCAGTCGGACACTGCAATGCACCTGTTACCCGTACCGCAGCTAAACTATTTCTACAGGAAAACTGGAACATGTTATCTCTTCTGACACCGCGTCACTCTTAGTTGCGCAGTGGTCTTAACGTGGCACGGCATGTGTAGCTTACTGCTATGTACGAACTGTACGCTCTACACTCCAGCAACATTTCTCACAGCAGTGATGTACCAGCGACCTCACCTCTAAGGAGTTACATCAGCAGACGACAGAGCTTCAATCATGCACACGTCCGAGGCCAGCAGGCAGCAGTGCCAGCTCCGCCAGAGGTCGCTGGCTCTGGGGACCTCTTTGCCTCCAGGGGACACACGACTGTAAGTACACTGGTGTCCAAAATTAAAGCAACAAACGGAAATTTTGTAAGATTGCGTTTATTTTGCCACAAAGCAGTATACACAGGTGGTAGTAAAGTATAAACAATGTAAAGAAAACAAAACGTAAACAACTGCAACATGCATAGCGGTAGACAAAAATGCCCTTTTCTTTTGAACTTAGCCGGCCACAGTGGCCGAGCGGTTCTAGGCACTACAGTCTGGAACCTCGCGACCGCTACGGTCGCAGGTTGGAATCCTGCCTCGGGCATGGATGTGTGTGATGTCCTTAGGTTAGTTAGGTTTAAGTAGTTATAAGTTCTAGGGGACTGATGACCTCAGAAAGTTAAGTCCCATAGTGCTCAGAGCCATTTGAACCATTTTTTTTCAACTTAACAGATTTGCACACACATTCTGACAACTGGGTAATGTTCCATTAAGTTTCGGGTGTGCAGCCGCAAGAAATCTCCTAATACTTCGCCCGTATAACGTTCAGCCATCTTCAGAGTGAGCCGCCAAGACTGCCGCTCCAGTGCTCGCTTTGTCCCTTTATACTCGTGTACCCCGCAACTGCGCATGCAGCCACAGATGCAAATGCGCCAGAGACGTTGGTCGGCGGCAGAGACGTGCATAATGCACGAGTTGTATCTATGCAGTACAAAATTCCATGTGAATGTGGCCTTTCTTACATCGCACAAACTCGTACTGTCCAAGAAAGATGTACAGAACACCGGAGGTACACACGGCTTTTACAACCTAACAAGTCGGCAGTGGCAGAGCACTGTATTGATAATGGTCACAGTATGTTGTATGACAACGTCGAAATTTTGGCAACTACATCATCCTTTTGGGACTCGATAGTGAAGGAAGCAATTGAAATTCGCTTGACGACGAATTTAATAAATAGAGGTAGTGGTTTCAATCTTGATAAATCATGGAATCCGGCACTTGCTGTAATAAACTCACAAAGACGTCGTCACAGTGCAGCTCACAATGATACATCGATATGCCAACACAGATCGACTGCAGAGTCATAGATACAACTTGCTCATTATGCACGTCTCTGTCGCCGACCAACGTATCTGGCGCATTTGCATCTGTGGCCACATACGCAGTCGCGCGATACATGAGTATAAAGGGACGAAGCGAGCACTGGAGCGGCAGATTTGGCGGCTCACTCTGAAGTCAAGCAGTATATTGCTCCCTCCTACGTATATCTCGCGAAGAGACCATGAGGATAAAATCAGAGAGATTAGAGCCCACACAGAGGCATACCGACAATCCTTCTTTCCACGAACAATACGAGACTGGAATAGAAGGGAGAACCGATAGAGGTACTGAACGTACCCTCCGCCACACACCGTCAGGTGGCTTGCGGAGTATGGATGTAGATGTAGATGTAGAAGATGGCTGAACGTTATACGGCCGAAATATTAGAAAAAGATGGAGATTTCTTGCGGCTGCACATCCGAAACTTAATGGAACAGTCTTTGCGCCGCCAAAACCTGAAGATTCACAACTGGTTAATGTGTTCAGTATGGGCTGTGACCACCTCTGGCAGCAATGCAGGCAACGGATGACAACGACGGGGGCACACTGTGAATGATGTCATCAATGTCATGTTGAGGCAGTAACGCCCGTTCCTCCTGCAGAGCTGCTCGCAAGTTTTGGAGAGTGGTCGGTGGAAGCTGTCTAGGTGCAACTGATCTCCCTGTGCATCCCAAACATGCTCTATGGGATTCAAATCGGAAGAGCGAGCAGGCCACACCATGGATACAATATTTTCCTTTTCCCAGAAAACATCTATGAGGCCGAGCATTATCGTCCATCAGTGTGGGCCCACAGAACCTTGCAACAACCTCAGATGAAGTCCCAAGATCTGGTCACGATATCTGGCTGCAGTTAAACCTTGCCGATTCACCCGTATAATTTCGTGAAGAGGTGTTCGTGTGGCGAACATAATCCTTGCCCACATCTCCTCTGTATCAGACTCTTTCCACAATGTTTGGGTCCAGAAATCGAATGCCAGGTTGCCTCCAGATGCGAATCAGTCGAGACTCATTCTCCAGACTAATTCGGGACTCATCTGTGAAAACAACATTGGCCCACCGTTCGACCGTCTAGGCGCCATGTTCATAAATTCACTCTAGACGTTCCCTTTTCTGAATACTCGTCAGAGGTAGACATGCAGCATTTCTCCGACAATAAAGGCCACTCTGCCGAAGCCTTCTGCACACCGTTTGCCTCGGTACAATATGTCCAGTGGATGACACCAGCTCACATGTCAGTTGCCGTTCAGTACTGAGGCAGTACTCCCTTGCCCTTACAACCAAATAACAGTCCTCTGTTCTGAAGTCCCACGAGGTCGGCCCTGCCCTGGTCTTCACAATACACTTACGGTCTCTACAGACTGTCGCTACATCCTAGAAATAACAGAAAGATTCGCATTAAGCCATCGGGCCACATCAGTTTGCGACTGTCTTGCATCCTTTCTTTCTATAGCCCTCCATCGCAGAGAGTCTTGTA
Source organism: Schistocerca cancellata (assembly GCF_023864275.1). Classification (NCBI taxonomy): domain Eukaryota; kingdom Metazoa; phylum Arthropoda; class Insecta; order Orthoptera; family Acrididae; genus Schistocerca; species Schistocerca cancellata. The sequence continues at coordinate 798,602,347 of NC_064629.1, forward strand.
AGCATCTTCTCTGTGCCATTCTGCACCGTCTGTGACTGTGCGCACAGCGACTGTGGGTGTGGGGCTACCACGCAAACACTACCTCGTTTCATAGGTGCCCTGACGCCATCGTTGGCATAGTTGTCCGTTGACCGGAATGCCAGCCGGCCGGTGGGGCCGTGCGGTTATAGGCGCTTCAGTCTGGAACCGCGTGACCGCTACGGCCGCAGGTTCGAATCCTGCCTCGGGCATGGATGTGTGTGATGTCCTTAGGTTAGTTAGGTTTAAGTAGTTCTAAGTTCTAGGGGACTGATGACCGTAGATATTAAGTCCCATAGTGCTCAGGGGAAGCTCCGTCAGAGCGTTATCGGATGATGCTACCGTATACAGAAATTCACATCTGAAAGTTTTAGCGAAATGCTGAAAGACCGGCAAAAGATCGGCAGCTGGTGCGAGACTGTCAGTTGACTCACAATATAAATAAGTGTAACGTATGAAACGTCCCCTTAGAACAAAATTATACAAGACTATGCTTAAACTGACACACAATATTTTTAGCGCAACGCAATCTGACTTTCAATAATCCCTACAAAACAATGGCCCTGACTAACATTAACCTATACCTTTCACAAATCACTTACCTCCCAAAATCTTCGTTACTCGAACTACTGCAATACAGCGAGCGCCACTACTGCCAGCTAAATAAAAGATTCAAACTACGGAAGGCACTAACTACTGATAGGCATAGTTAACAAATGAAAGATTTTAATAGAGAACAAACAATGTATTTACCTTAATAGTCATAATATATATAGCAGTTCATGCCATCCAGTCTTACAAATTTCAAATCTCTGCCATTTCTCTCCCCACATCCGCCACTGCTGGCGGCTCACCTCCAACTGCGCAATGCTACGCGCTGTTCATATCCAGCTGCCGCTGCCCAACACTACAATGGCAGACAACAATGCAAACTAGCCACAGACTGCACACAGCATAGCTAGTGATTTTCATACAGAGCGCTATGTAACGTTGCCAATAAGAAAATATAAACAGCCTACTTACATAGCCCCCATGCTCCCCACAAAAAATTTTACAAATTGTTTTGGGCAGTGGCCAATAATGATTTGATAAAATTTTTCATAATCGTAATTACAATAACAAAGAAATCAAATGCACACACTTATTGATACAATGTTGGTCAAAAGCTAAAATTTTCTCACAGTCCATAAAGATAGTCCTGATCGTTCATTACAGTAAAATTGCAGTGTTTTTCTCAAAGTCTGAGCAGTAAAAGAAAATGCACACGGAAGTAGTGGATTTCCATGCAGTCTTGAAGAAGTAGTATTGTCCTTCCAACGGAAAGACAGTGCCGACTCTTGACATGCTGACAGGTAATGGGCCACAACAGAGCAAACCCACAGCAGAGTCATTCGACGTTTTGAAGAAGATTGGTAGGTAGGTCATCACAGAGCAGACCCACTGTAGTCTTGGTAGAGAGTATGGTATTGGTGGGCTACCAGAGGTGCAGACCCACTGCAGTCCTTGTAGAAATAATGATATTGGTGTGCCATCAAAGACGCAGACCCACTATAGTCCTTGTAGAAATAATGGTATTGGTGAGTCATCAAAGTATAGATCCACTGTAGTCCTTGTAGAGATGGCTAGCAGCCATCTACTGTAGCTGTGCAGGTGCACAGTCACTATTGAAGAGTCTTGCAGAGAATATAGCAAGTCCATGAACCACCACTTGTGCACTCACAAAAAAAATTTTTCTTGAAATGTCCTTAGAACCAGCAACGCTATTATCCAGTCCCTTGCTGAATTATTAAAACACGTGCAAACACTAACAGTCCCTACTTCTCACATATTGTCCATATACTACGACCAACAGAAACTTGTGCAGTGAAATGTAACTTTGATTTGTGAAAGGTATAGGTTAATGTTAGTCAGGGCCATTGTTTTGTAGGGATTATTGAAAGTCAGATTGCGTTGCGCTAAAAATGTTGTGTGTCAGTTTAAGCATAGTCTTGTATAATTTTGTTCTAAGGGGACGTTTCACGTATTTAACATTTTTTTCGATCACACTGTTGGCTATCCCTCGCTAGTAACAGTAACTATACTAGAATGAGTACCCATGCGGGACGACAAAGTGGGCCGAACACATAAAATCAGTCGTGCAAAAATCAGATTCCAGACGAAGAATCATCGGAAGGATCCTAAGTAAATGAAATCAATCCCAAAAAAGGACGCTTAAGTCGTCGTTCGATCAATTCATGAGAATCGATAGACTGTGATGGGATTAACAGAGAAGATTCAGAGAGCTACATGTTTCATCACGGGTTGGTGGATTGTCATGTTATTTAGCTGCAGCGTCGGATATCCACTCCCACCCCCCACCCCTCCCCCGCAGCCCGGAACCTTGTACAGCCGCAAAGCCATAGCGTCCACATCCGGCCTCTAGTGGACATCGACCTCAGCCCAACGGGTTCACCAATCAAAATCTAGTGGCGGACACCACATTGAAGGCTTTGTACACCACGGAGAAGTTTATTGTTAGAAACTGGAGAGCGTTCATTCGTACAAGAATCAGGCAACACATTACATCTTCCAAGATACATTTCGTGGAATGACCATGACCAGAAAAATCAAAGAAATCCGAGCTTATTCAGAACATTTTTACAGTTGTTCTCCCCACGCACCATTCGCGAATCGTAAAGGAAGGGGAAATGATAGTGGTATCCAAAGTACGTTCTGCAACAAACTGAAGTGGCTTGCGCGGTATAGATGTAAAGGATGTCCCATAAAGAACGCAACTTTTAAATGCATAAAAACATACAAATTTACTGGCGAAATTAAGAAATTCAATTACTATTGCAGTGGATGCTACTTGTGATGATGTGTGAAATATGACGGCCGGCCGCTGGTGCCCAAGCGGTTCTAGGCGCTTCAGTCTGGAACCGCGTGACCGCTACGGTCGCAGGTTCGAATCCTGCCTCGGGCATGGATGTGTGTGATGTCCTTAGGTTAGTTAGGTCTAAGTAGTTCTAAGTTCTAGGGGACTGATGACCTCAGAAGTTAAGTCCCATAGTGCTCAGAGCCATTTCTTTGAAATATGACATTACTCATGTTTCTGTGTAATAGCAAGTTGGTTTCAATGGCTCTGAGCACTATGGTACTTAACTTCTGAGGTCATCAGTCCCCTAGAACTTAGATCTACTTAAACCTATCTAACCTAAGGACATCACACACATTCATGCCCGAGGCAGGATTCGAACCTGCGTCCGTAGCGGCGCGCGGTTCCAGACTGTAGTGCCTAGAACCGCTCGACCACTCCGGCCGGTAATGGCAAGTATTCACACTTGAGTTAGTAGGATGATATGCCAATTGCGTTAATAATCTGAACCGCACGGGAGCGGAACATCGTTCTGATAAGGTATGCCCGTATTGCTATGAAAATAAAATGTCCTCTGACGCCAACGACTCTTTATTGTTCACGGTTTTTAAAGGAAATGCGCGTATTGTATACTTCGCGTAAGAGTTTTTGACAACAGAATGGGAGAAACTCGTAGAACTTTTATTGTGTTTCTTGCACCTCAACATCTAATGAAAGTGACATTCGCATTCTGTGTACTAAACGTCGACCTCCGTGACAAATTCGTGGGTTCAGATGTACAAGAAGTAATTTGTGTCTCGAGAGTAGCAGCTGCAGTAGCGTTGAAGTTCAGAGGCCTCGCAGGCGAATTTAAGATCCCTGGTTCGAGTTTTGACTGATGTAAGCTACTGGAACAGATTTATCTGATGTCCTATTCACAGGAATACCGTATGCTGGATCTGGTGTTCATTGGGAAATTTTCTCCAACAGACTAGTGAGCTAGATACCCAGGAACGTGTCTCACGTAACCCTGTGACATGACGAAAAACAACCACTGCAAAGTCATGTATTCTGTTTCGTATGTCGCAAGCTGAAACAAACCAACACCGGAGGAAAAAAAGTTCACATTTTCATAGTCTTTGAAACAGACTGTTGTGCTGTTAGCGTAGCCAGATATGTACTTAGGTTTAACACTGAGTCTTTCTGAAGAAGTGTGAGGTGATACACATAATATGGCGGAGAATTCACCCGTTTGAAGTCTCGACATTTAACACAAATTTCCTTTTTCTTTTCGTTGCTGCTGTTGTAAACAGTAAAGATGCTTCATTCCACGTAGAGAAAAGATGAGGATACATCCTTTGTTAGCGTTCAATGTAGCAGTCGTTACTGTTACTAGTAGTTTATGAACGAGGAGAAAAATGCTGAAAGTGATGTGTCACTTCCGTGTCGTGTCCAATACCGTTTGATAACAACCTATGTCGTCGTACACAAGGTACACGCTAAAAGCAGATAAACTCTCTACTCTGAATGGAGATCGCTTGAAGAAAAATTAAATGGCACCTGTGAAAATTTGAATGAGTACGGCTGAATTTGAATTTAATGAAGAATGGCTTAACTTCTGGAAGCGAACAAAGCAGCGCGTACGGTTACATTCTTACGTAGCCTTATTGGGCATGGCGGACAAATTACGCGCCGAACATGTTTCTAAAAGTTACACCGTGTAAAAAGAGCACGATGGACTGTTAGAGATAGCTCAAGTATCCATAAAATAAACATCGTACACAGCGAGCGAAGGGATCCACATGAATATTCATGGACAGTTCCCCGGGGCGCGCACCAGAATTCAATCACTCCGACACTGTGACGTGGCTACAATAATCACAACTAATTTATGCTTTATTGAAACCGTTTTATTAAAGGAGCTGGAATGTTCATCGTAATTGCTTGTAATATGAACGAGAATGAAGGCTTTCTCAACATAAGCATTCCGTGTCCGGGATAGCCGGAAGGAACTTTCCGATCTTAGAGGTGGGTCACGTTTGGATGAAAGCGTGGCTTCAGGCAGGATGCCCCTGCCTCAACATTAGAAACTGACCAGTCCATAGCTATTTGCAGAAGCGGTCCAAGACTAGCTTGCTACAGATTGGTAGCTTCTGGTTAATGCAGTGATCAGCTAAGTGACTGTCGAGAAATTTCACATTGATCTGCATCTCTGCATCCAACGCAGAGGCCCTCGTCAGAGCTTGTAAGTAACGTTCTTACAGGTGCAGTATTCTTGCGGTAGAGCACTATTTATACGTTAATAACTACTGGAAAATTTCATAGAACAAGATTTCAGGTAGACAGGAAAATCAATTAAAATAAAACAAAAAACAATGTGCAACTAAGATATCTAGAAGCAAATACTTCTGTTTAACAGTGAAGTCGCAAAATCATTTGAGCCATTGATTGCAGGGTGTTCGAAGACAATGATTATGTGGACAGCAAAAGAAATAAACGGAAAAGCAACAATAATCCGGGCTGTTCTAAATACAGTAAACAGAATTCCCAGAAATAAGCTTTCACTATGAAACTTCCTGGCAGATTAAAACTGTGTGCCGGACCGAGACTCGAACTCGGGACCTTTGCCTTTCGCGGGCAGGTGCTCTACCGTCTGAGCTACCCTAGCACGACTCACGCCCCCGTCCTCACAGCTTTACTTCTGCCAGTACCTTGTCTCCTACCTTCCAAACTTTGCAGAAGCTCTCCAGAGTTCGAGTCTCATATCAGCACACACTTCGCCGCAGAGTGAAAATCTTATTCTTCGAGCTTTCACTATGCCTGATAAGGAAAGGTAATAGTTAATGTCTGAAAATTAGGCTTCAACGTGGCTGCTATTGAGACAATAAGTCTACTGTTGCCAGTCACCATTTTTTCCCCTATTTGTTTCAGAAGTCTAAATCTCCAATATCAGGTGAATTTATGCGAATTAATACGACTATATATGTATTGTGTGTACGACTTTGGAGTATCCTGTGGCACTGTCTAGTTTCTGCAACTAGGCAGTGACACAGATTACCCTAAAATCGTTAATGCAAGACGTATTAATTCACATAAATCCACCTAATAATGGAGGCTTAAAGCTCTGAAACGAGCAGAGGAAATAATATACATTGTAACTGGCAACAGTAAATTTGTAGTTTCAATTGAATTAATGTGTATTACCAATTTTGAATTATAGCAATAGGATATGGACTTTCATGGCGAAAGTCATTAAAAAAACTTAGGGTTGCTTAGAAGGAAATGTCTACGTCTACGTCCATACTCCGCAAGCCACCTGACGGTGTGTGGCGGAGGGTACCTTCAGTACCTCTATCGGTTCTCCCTTCTATTCCAGTCTCGTATTGTTCGTGGAAAGAAGGATTGTCGGTATGCCTCTGTGTGGGCTCTAATCTCTCTGATTTTATCCTCATGGTCTCTTCGCGAGATATACGTAGGAGGGAGCAATATACTGCTTGACTCTTCGGTGAAGGTATGTTCTCGAAACTTCAATAAAAGCCCGTACCGAGCTACTGAGCGTCTCTCCTGCAGAGTCTTCCACTGGAGTTTATCTATCATCTCCGTAACGCTTTCGCGATTACTAAATGATCCTGTAACGAAGCGCGCTGCTCTCCGTTGGATTTTCTCTCTGTCTTGTATCAACCCTATCTGGTACGGATCCCACACTGCTGAGCAGTATTCAAGCAGTGGGCGACCAAGCGTACTGTAACCTACTTCCTTTGTTTTCGGATTGCATTTCCTTAGGATTCTTCCAATGAATCTCAGTCTGGCATCTGCTTTACCGACGATCAACATTATATGATCATTCCATTTTAAATCACTCCTAATGCGTACTCCCAGATAATTTATGATATTAACTGCTTCCAGTTGCTGACCTGCTATTTTGTAGCTAAATGATAAAGGATCTATCTTTCTGTATATTCGCAGCACATTACACTTGTCTACATTGAGATTCAATTGCCATTCCCTGCACCATGCGTCAATTCGCTGCAGATCCTCCTGCATTTCAATACAATTTTCCATTGTTACAACCTCTCGGTACACCACAGCATCATCTGCAAAAAGCCTCAGTGAACTTCCGATGTCATCCACCAGGTCATTTATGTATATTGTGAATAGCAACGATCCTATGACACTCCCCTGCGGCACACCTGAAATCACTCTTACTTCGGAAGACTTCTCTCCATTGAGAATAACATGCTGCGTCATGTTATCTAGGAACTCCTCAATCCAATCACACAATTGGTCTGATAGTCCATATGCTCTTACTTTGTTCATTAATGGAGAGAATTGATGACAGATGGACCGAGGAATGTCTGTTCTGGATTATAAAAGATAAAGAAAACCCTAGACAACGATACATGGATGTGTAAACCCGAAGAACAGCATGCTTGGAAAAGTCCTGGAGGCCTCTAGCCAGCAATTGATGAAACTGCTAGTGATGATAATGATCATCATCATCATCATCTTCATCATAATGATTCACGACTAATTATGCTTAATGACGAGTCTTATTCCCTCCTGTTAATGCATCTAAACGCCTTATAGATTTTGATACATACTCCTCACACAGACGGGAAAAGGTGAGTGACAGTTCGTGATATGTTTTTCACGTTCACCAATAATGCTTGTGAAATATTAGTCTGAAACGACAACGGTGAAGTAGTGTCGCATTTTGCGTGGCTAGTGCACGATGCAGTGGAGAGGTCGCATACCACGAGTTGAATGCGATTCGTGTTCGTGTTCTCTCCCCTCGCCCCGGCCCAGAAAGACATTTGTGGCGGTAACTCCGCCGACGGTCGGTTGTTCTACGGGCCTCGGACTTGATTTTTGTTTCTTCGAAGAGAAGTGATTCAATAGCGGCTATATAAGGCGACTAACGGGAGAGGGGACACCCCTCATGTTTTGGAGGCAAAAAAAAGAACAGTGTCTACGACCGCATTCTCGTCACTGATCACTCTTGTTCGGTGTGACTGTTTCTTTCTCGAGTTCCCGGAGGCATCGGCGACACCGCAGCAGACATCTGAGCCGCGCCTGCCTTCCAGCCATAAACCTGTAACCAGGCGCCGGAAGTGAGTTCATTTCATCTTGCCTTTGTGAACAGCTACACGTTTGAGTTACTGAATTAAGGAGAAGAACACACTCATTTTCTGTTGCATGTAAAAGCAGGAGGTGTGACAGCGTGGAAAGGTGAGCAGAAATAGCAGTGTATCAAAAGCTTGACCCCATAAATTTTTGTGACAGTCACTCGATCAGTACAGAGAAGAAATGCGGACGATGCTTAGAAGGTACGGCTGAGTGATGGAGGGAGAGAGGAGGAAAAGTAGAAATTAATTTTAGCCAATTAATAAAAATTATCGAGACATAAAAAATTTTAATCTCAGTTTCCACTATAAGTTCAATAACATAAACGCCTATAAGAGACGTGTCGCTGGTTCAATGAGGCAAATCATTCACGTAGGTTCTATTACAATGGAAACATACTTTAGAAGAAAGCTCCTGTATGACTAATCCAAACGTGGAAAGACTAACTAACAGATCACGCGTGTTAGACAGAGTAGTAGTTATGATATTCATGCGGTGTTTTAAGATCTTCGAACAAGACTACCCATCGATATGTACCCAGGGACGGTAAATTCAGCTTCTCGCTACACGCATTGGGAAGTATTTCGAGCCATCAATGCGACAGTGGAGAAACATTGTAGAGAACCACCATACAGTGATAGAATGCTCGTTTCGCAGCTTCCTGGTAGAATACGAAGATCTCCATACAGCAAGTGACTGGTACAATATTTCGTACATAAAAATATGATTCCAAAATTATCATCTAGCGACATGATTGTTATTATTTATAAAAAGTGTATGTGGTTTTATTTTTATTCTCGACATGTTATACCAAGCAACAATATGTATGCAATGAGTAACCTATAATCAATTTTTCTCAGTTTTTTGTTTCTTTTGGAAATAGGTCTTAAATATCAGAGATATATCTACCTCTGTATTGTTGCAATATTGTGAGAAATGCTAAAAACTGCAGTCAATATCGAGGTGCAATTAATTTCATATGGTCTTCATTTCAGTAGTACTTAAGTATTTAAAAAATTGCCTTAGTGCAAAGTATGAGTCAGTTTATGTGACCGCAACCGATCGTGCGTTTAGCTAGTCTAGGTGTTTAAAAAAAATCTAACGATAGATGTAAGTATGATCGCTTACATATCATTCACAAGTGTTTAAACTTGTCAACATGTAGTGCAATGAACGTTGGATTTTTTGGCAGTTCAGATATCATAACATGAAGTTGTTGAGGTTTCGACCGAAAGAAGCCTAAATGAGCTCAACTAACGTTGTTATATGTGATAAAAACTAATCGACAATAACTTACACTGGTGCAGTGTTACATTAGCCGCGTACGGGTGGACAACAGACTTGGATTCAACCATCAACGACGACCTATTTATTGTGCTTTTTGATAAATCATGCTTCTTTGTAAGTTGAATGTCCGGTTAATGGTTCATGAGCAGCACTTGCAACAGCAATATCCTGGCATGCTTAAATATTAAGTTACAGTTGACAATCAGACATTAGGGCAAACAATCCTTAGCGTATGTTCATAGAATCATTAGCAGTGTGTGATACACACATCAATATTTGCGCGACACAGTATTCTACCTGAGGTATTTTTGCTAGATTTAAGTAGTTTCTGATTGTAATTGGCAACGGCCTTGCCGCAGTGGATACACCGGTTCCCGTGAGATCACCGAAGTTAAGCGATGTCGGGCGTGGCCGGCACTTGGATGGGTGACCATCCAGCCGCCATGCGCTGTTGCCATTTTTCGGGGTGCACTCAGCCTCGTGATGCCAATTGCGGAGCTACTCGACCGAATAGTAGCGGCTCCGGTCACAGAAAACCATCATAACGACCGGGAGAGCGGTGTGCTGACCACATGCCCCTCCTATCTGCATCCTCAACAGAGGATGACACGGCGGTCGGATGGTACCGATGGGCCACTTGTGGCCTGAAGACGGAGTGCTCTCTCTCTCTCTCTCTCTCTCTCTCTGATTATAATTCCCAGCAATATTACATAGTTTTATATTTGCTGTAGTGCACTAAATATCACCTGCAAGCCCCCATCGAAGCACCGCTTGGTCTGACATTAAATGGAATTTTAAAAAATAAGCGTACTTTGCCGTATCAAAAGTTTGTATCTTTTTATCTAACGTCTGATCTTTTGTGAGTAAAAGTTTACAAGGATTCATTTCCGATAAACTGTAGTTCAAGTCACAAAATAAAACGTCTGTATACTGAAGTCAAAAATTATTCTGTAAAACAACTGCTGGATTACATCAAACACTTTTTAAACTTAAAGAAACCAGACGCACTCTGGTGAATAAAATGTATTTAAGTTTTGGTGAATAACGCAACCAGCCACAAGTACGTTTTAAAAAAGCTTTATTTCAGTGCCATAAGCGTTTCTTTGCTACCATGTCCTTCTCCAGATAGTTAACGTTTCTGATTACATTACTGGTTCCATTAGCTGACGACGTTGCTGATGAAAACGTTGCTATAATACGTATTGACGTCACGTGTACATTTTATCAGTGACACATGAAAATTTTTTCTTGACCACGACTCGAACCTGGATTTCCCCCTTATCGTGAACGGTTGCCTTAACCACTTCAGCTATCCATACACGCCTCTCGAATCGACCCAAACTTCCACATGTCATGTTTTCCGTATCCCCTGTGCTCGCACTTAGTAATTCCCACAGAGGGAGTGACAAAATTGTATTATAGTCATTTTAGCCCATCGAGGCAAAGTATAAACACAGACATTGTGTAAATCATTAACATAATCGTACATGTTAGTCATTTGAAGATTGACATGGTAGCCCGAAACGGGTTGCGACACTGTAATAAGGTTTTTAAAAGTATTTATGGCTGGTTACGTTACTCACCAACAAACCTTAACGGCCGTGAATTTCGCGAGATCCAGCACGGAGAAAATGGTGTTTAGAAGTGTTATTTTTGATTGCAACTACTGTACGAAATCTGTTCCATCGTTTTTAACGTTGCTGTCGAAGTGCTGTTGACAAAAGGATACGGCGACATTCAACAGAATTAAGTTCTTAAAGCGACGCAAGAAGATGGTAGTACATCACTGGTCTCAGATAGAAACGCCACATAAAACCTATACCTAGCTATCCTGTATCAGGAACACATCTCAAGTTCCCTAGCGAAACAACGTAATGGCCCAACCTTGCCATGTCTCTTAGTTTCGCGGTTGTATTGTCGAACAAGCACTTTGTACAAAGCATAGGCGTAGTCGTTCACTTCTAAAGACATTTATCTTGAATTGTAAATCACAAACTCGTGTAGCGTGACGCGACCTGCATTGGGAGTCATCGCGGGTTCTGCCTAGCGTAACTGAGAAAATATTTGTTGCTATAATAATTACATGAGCAAGCGTGTTGTCGACACATGTACTTCAAAATTTCGTTTACGAAATCCATTTCATAGTGAGATTCTTCTTCATTCAAGCCAAGTTTCAGTTTAATTAAAAACTGCTAATCAATTAACGAAATACTCGTATTTATTTGCGACTGCTATGAGTGTGAGCTCAATTGGAGGACAGATTTTTAGCAACACTTCATTACGGTATTTCAAGGGAAAAAAATCCACATTGTGAAAATATTTACTATGAAAGTGAAAAGACATTTTAGTAGGTAATGTAATCTCTCTAGCGTAGTTGCACAATGTTAAGAACCAAAAATAACATAAGGAAATTTTGCACATTTATAAGATGTACAGCCCAAGCACTACCAATAAATTTAGAAATGCAGTGTTATCGAAAGTGTTCACAAGTCTATAAATCTATCATTCTAAACGATAACTGCTACTCAGGAGAAAATAAATAAAAAAATGGCTCTGAGCACTATGGGACTTAACTGCTGTGGTCATCAGTCCCCTAGAACTTAGAACTACTTAAACCTAACTAACCTAAAGACATCACACACATCCACGCCCGAGGCAGGATTCGAACCTGCGACCGTAGTGGTCGCGCGGTTCCAGACTGTAGCACCTAGAACCGCTCGGCCACACCGGCCGGCAGAAAATAAATAAATTAGTGTCAACAGATAACTCTAAATCAAACGGACTGAATCTGTTACACAATCTGGGAATCCGTAATAGAAATTAGAAATGCAGCAAGGTGCAACTGAGAAGAAAAATAATAATAGATAAAAGACATACTGCAATAAGCAAACAGATAAATTATTGCAGTAAATGGTGCATAAGAAAAAATTATTCTGGGTGTTCAGTATCATCGCATATGGACGTGAAGCTTGTGTACTTTCAGACAGAGCAAATAAGATGTGATGGAAAGATCTGGGCAAGAATACTGAGAACTCACCTGTGCAGTTAATAAACCGAAGGAAAAGGACGAAGACGTAAGGAATTAAAAGAATACGGTCTTCGAATCCGTTCAGCCTGTGTAACCCACTTCATATCCTGTGTCTGTATTATGTTAGGCAGAAGGTCTTCTGGTGTACTGAGGCACTGCAATATTTTCTCTCTCACTCAAGGTGTTCAGGAGGCATGAATCCTCTTTGTAATCCGTTACACTTCTCGTTCAAAGATGAGTGAATTTTCGGGCGGAGAAATGGGCGTTACCAATGGAAATTTTTATTGTAAAGTCTGTATAAGGTATCAGGAAGCATAAAGACAACTACGTTATCTGTGTGTTTGGTTCAGAGCATACGCAAGTATTTAATCAAGTGCATTTCTCTTGTCTGCAGAACTCATGTATTCTATTGGTCGACTATCAGCTGTAATTTGTTTATTCTAACGAAATTCAATTTCGATGAAGCTGCATTTGTTATTTTATTTTGGTGTTTATTCCACACATGTAATATTGATTTTAAGACAAAACTGTCTTACGTTCTGGTACCTGTTTGGCATGTCTGATGAACTGAATGTCGTAAGTATAATACTGAAGATATAATACTGAAGATATAATACTGAAGATATAATACTGAAGATATAATACTGAACATATAATACTGAACATATAATACTGAACATATAATACTGAACATATAATACTGAACATATAATACTGAACATATAATACTGAACATATAATACTGAACATATAATACTGAACATATAATACTGAAGATATAATACTGAAGATATAATACTGAAGATATAATACTGAAGATATAATACTGAAGATGAGAGAATATTGTCTTGAAATCGATAATGACATAAACATCCAAATAAAATTAGAAAATACAGCTGCAAGGAAATTGCCTTTCACTGGCTTAAATGAAAAAGAAAAATTTATTCAACACATTACTTAATCATCGTTTTATGATAGAAAGCAACTTCTATTTCCGTTTGCAGTACGCCTGTGTTTGTTGAGTGTGGGCTGACAAAATTGCTTCTACACCACTTGTTCACTTACAGTATACATCTAACTCTATCCAACAAATATACTCGATTCAAATTTCGGGGAGTAGATGCGGATGCTAAAATTTCGTCTCTTTACGCAATCCAGGTTGTGTGATCAGGAATCCCCATCAGTTACCCTTCCCAGAATTTTTAGTCAGAGGAACAGCCACTTTAAACTTAAGCCGTCACGGCGACCTTCGCACATACAAGCTCGGCGTTCCGACTGGGATCGCTAAACTCCTACAAATAAAAGCACATACTGCCTGTAACTCTGAGTAAGCCAGGCAGTGAACATTATCCATCGCATACACAACAAAATGAAGTAAGACATTCAGGAAGTTGGAGAAAAATATTCTCGCAATTTACTTGGCACGAGCAGGGGCTGAGAGATCTGTTGTGTCACGCAATCACTTGGAGACTTATGTGCGCCTGATCTGATCGCAGCCCTGCTACGTGGCCTGTACTCTCAAATTTAGTTGTATCTCATTCGTTCATTGCTTCCTAAATATTCCCATTTCTCTTTTGCTGACTGCCTTATCTTGTATCTTGCAGCTGCACTGCGTGTGTAATATTTCGTTTCAGTTCGTCGTCTCCAAACAAGACTTCTCTTCTGCACCATATTTATTAGTAACAGTCTCTGCGGTTTCTGTAATTAATGGCGATGGGGAATAATCCCAAGGGTACAAATACGCAAGAAAACTCTCAGCTTTCATATACTGTCGCCTAATAACACGCAGACTGCTAAACAAACATTTATGTTATGGCACAGATCGAAAGTGTTTCACAAACTAATTCAACAGAATTTGTTTTATTAACTCATTTATTCAATAGAGTTTTGCAACGACGCTTAGTGTTTTGGGATGACATCAAAAGAAACTGACGTTTGTTGTCTGCGAGAATACTTTACTCAACTTCACAAAGTTACGTCTAATATCTACGTAATACAGAATATTTTGCAGGTATGATACAGAACTGCAAAATGTCACAATTAATAAACTATTCCGGGATATTATGCCGTGGTCTGATGGATTTCACACTAAAACGTTTCATCCCCACCTGTGGAGGACATTTTCAAATGGGTTCGTAGCTTCCTTGATTGTCCGATTCACATGCTAGATATATGACGTCACCCCACTGCGCAGGAGCACGCGTAAAGCGGAATTTTGCTGTGAATCGGACACTCAAAGAAGCTACGATCCCCCTTGAAAAGGTCCTCCACAGATGGGAACGAAACGTTGGGTTTTAATCTGAAATCCATCCCACCACGGCATAATAGCCCGGATGTATTTTGTTACTTGTGATACAAAATGTTATAAAAGTTAACGTAATTTTTTGAGTTTTTCCAGTTTGTTGTACCATGTGCTAGAGTTACAGACACACTGGAATCTGAGTGCTGCCACAGTAAATATTTAGCACTCAGTCAATGGAGATTAAAAGATTATTACCTAAGTATGCACGATTAATTTTTTTAGGGATTTTCCAGATAATTATGAATTTTCAAACTAAAATTTCAGCACAGTAAAAATATTTCTATATATCTTAAACCATTGAACAGTAAACTAAGCTTTGCTATCTGCAAGTAAATAAAGGAGCTTAAACTTCTGTGGCAAGGCTTTTTCAAGGTGTCGTACCACTTCTAGAAGTAGCCACGATTAGTGAACAATTATTGATTTAATGATGTTTGACTTTCGCAGTACCAGAGATGTAAAGCTGCCTTGCCCAGAAATTCACAAAGCAATGTGCAATAACTGACAGCTCGTAACTATTGATAGTAGACTCGTACTGTCTTCAAGTCACAGAGTATAAAAATGGTCTGTATAGTTTGAGTTGCGCTTATGATTTGTACAACCATTTTTATCAATGCTTGGCAATCCTTATGTTGAGGGAATTTTTAATAACAAGTAACTAATTTTTCGTCTGGATGAGGAGATTTCCTTATTTGCGAAATCCGGTGGATGAACTCGATAGCTATGAACTTTGTGAAGTACCCTTCTCAGGACGCTAGAGGGCTCGAGACGGGTACTGATATATATATATATATATATATATATATATACCGCAACCCACAAAACACTGACGTTTCAAAAAAAAAATGGTTCAAATGGCTCTGGGCACTATGGGACTTAACATCTATGGTCATCAGTCCCCTAGAACTTAGAACTACTTAAACCTAACTAACCTAAGGACATCACACAACACCCAGTCATCACGAGGCAGAGCACTGACGTTTGTGTGAATTTCCGCCCCCGTGATTTTTGAGTGTGGAACAACGTACTATGCAACGAACCAGAATGTCATGAACGTTTTATGACGATGTGATGTGTTATTAAAACATGTTTGGAATGACCTACACTGAATTTAAACCCGATGTCAGAATCCACAGGTTGTGAACTGTTGAGGAGCATGTTTATTATTGTATAATCCTCCCAGCGTATCTTCTAGTTCAGATTTACGAAACATAATCACACCTCATTGTTCAACACAAAACTACCAGAGTAGTTATTTAATAACATTAATATGTAAAAGAAATGTGACACCACTTTTTAAAGTAAGGATCGAAGGTCTTTCACAGCGATTAGAAAGTTACTCAATTCTGATTAGGAATAAGTAGATAATAAGAGAGACAGGTTTTCTCTAAGTTTTTATGAATGCATAGCATCTGTTCCTACGGAAGAACAGATACAACGTGGATCCAGCAGCTGTGAAACATTACGTGTAAAAGGAAGCTACAGTGGGAAATTAAGCGGAACCAGCGGCGCCATGTGAACATGTGAACCGGACCGGGATTAGAACCCGGGATCTCTTCCTTACTAGGCAGTCTAATAAGCAGGAGATCTCGGGTTGGATCCCAGTCCGGCACACATCTTCGCTTGGTGCCGCTGATTCCGCTTAATGTCCTGCTGCAGCTGACAACAGCGATCTCTGTACTTGTCGCTCAACAAAGCTTCGAGAAGTCAGCCTTCAAAACAGCATTCTGGGGCTGTAAAGTTTGAAAGATTTTCTAAAGAAAAAGAGAAATACTGTGAATAGGATGTAGAAGAATATTTTGTCTGTAAAAGACTGGCGTTGCGACGAATCTACAGTCAGAGCGAAATTTAAGACAAAAGGCAGTGATTTCAAGCAGCCAAATGAGAAAGTAAGTCAACCATATCAGGCAACGTATGTTCCGTTGAGTCATTATTCACATGGTACTTTACATCTAATGACAAAAAATGGTTCAAATGGCTCTGAGCACTATGGGACTTAACTTCTAAGGTTATCAGTCCCCTAGAACTTAGAACTACTTAAACATAACTAACCTAAGGACATCACACACATCCATGACCGAGGCAGGAATCGAACCTTCGACCGTAGCGGTTACGCGGTTCCAGACTGTAGCGCCTAGAACCGCTCGGCCACCCCGGCCGGCATCTAATGACAACCATCCTGATTATTACCAGCAACGCGAGCACCATCACTTATCATCATAATTTATTACATTAACTGGCCTTTAAGAATTACAACAGAAAAACGAAAGAAATAACCATACTACAAAAGTAAAGAAGTAGCACACTACAAAAAACTATAAAAGGATACATTACAAAAAGCACAATAAAAAAGGAGGTCAGTGAGCCACAAGAGAGGAGATATTTACCGCAGACGGTAGTCCAACGTTGGCGGTCACTAGCTCCATCTTTGACCGCTGCCGGCTCCCCTAGTTTAGGGATTGTTAGTACTCGATCCTTCTATCGCGTCCTTGGACGCCTCCCTGGGCGTTTTCCAGCAAGCTGAATGGAGGAATATGTATGGGAGGAATCTAATAGCTCGAAGTACGCTATGTGACCAAGTATCCGGACACCCCCAAAAACATACGTTTCTCATATTAGGTGCGTTGTGTTGCCACCTACTGCCAGATACTCCATATGAGGGACCTCAGTAGGCATTAGACATCGTGAGAGAGCAGAATGCTCCGTGGAACTCAAGTACTTCGAACGTGGTCAGGTGATTGGATGTCACTTGGGTCATACGTCTGTACGCGAGATTTCCACACTCCTAAACATCCCTAGGTTCAAGGTTTCCGATGGGATGGTGAAGTGGAAACCTGAAGGGACACGTACACCACAAAAGCATACAGGCCGACCTTGTCTAAAAAAAAAAAAAAAGGCTCTGAGCACTATGGGACTTAACTTCTAAGGTCATCAGTCCCATAGGACTTAGAACTACTTAAACCAAACTAACATAAGGACATCACACACATCCATGCCCCAGGCAGAATTCGAACCTGCGACCGTAGCGGTCGCGCGGTTCCAGACTGTAGCGCCTAGTACCGCTCGGCCACACTGGCCGGACCGACCTTGTCTGTTGACTGACAGAGATCGACGACAGTTGGAGAGGGTCGTAATTGTAATAGGCAGACATCTATCCATAGCGTCACACAGGAATTCCAAACTGCATCAGGATCCGCTGCAAGTACTATGACAGTAGGTGGGAGGCCAGAAAACTTGGATTTCATGGTCGAGCGGCTGCTCATAAGCCACACATCACGCCGGTAAATGCCAAACGACGCCTCGCTTGGTGTAGGGAGCGTAAACATTGGACGATTGAGCAGTGGAAAAACGTTGTGTGGAGTGACAATTCACGGTATACAATGTGGCGATCCGGTGGCAGGGTGTTGTTATGGCGAATGCCCGGTGAATGTCATTTGCCGGGGTGTGTAGTGCCAACAGTAAAATTCGGAGGCGGTGGTGTTATGGTGAGGTCGTGTTTTTCTTGGAGGGGGCTTGCACCCTTTGTTGTTTCATGTGGCACTATTACAGCAAAGGCCTACATTGATGTTTTAAGCACGTACTTGCTTCCCACAGTTGAAGGGCGATTCGGGGATGGCGATTGCATCTTTCAACACGATCGAGCACCTGTTCATAATGCGCGGCCTGTGACGGAGTGGTTACACAACAGTAACACCCCTGCGATGGACTGGCCTGCACAGAGCTCTGACCTGAATCCTACAGAACATCTATGGGATGATTTGGAACGCCGAGTCCGTGGTAGGCCTCATCGACCGACATCGATACCGAGCCCTCAGTGTAGCACTGACATTCCCAAAGAAACCCCCCAGCACCTGTGAGAGTGAAAGCTATCATCAAGGCTAAGGGTGGGCCAACACCATATTGAGTGCCAGCATTACCGATGGAGGGCCTCACAAACTTGTAAGTCATTTTCAGCCAGGTGTCCGGATACTTTGGTCACATAGTGTATGTGACTAAACCACTATAGTCTCTTGTGCCCTAATATGTGCATCTTTCCAAACCACAGCTGGTCTTTCGTTCTTCGTTCTCATACAAACACTGTAACCGGCCGATGTGACCGAGCGGTTCAAGACGCTTCAGTCTGGAACAGCGCGACCGCTAAGGTCGCAGGTTCGAATCCTGCCTCGGGAATGGATGTGTGTGATGTCCTTAGGTTAGTTAGGTTTAAGTAGTACTAAGTTCTAGGGGACTGATGACCTCAGATGTTAAGTCCCACAGTGCTCAGAGCCATATGAACCATTTGTAAATGAGCTCGAGCCCAACGGAACATGAAATTTCAAACTCATGGCCTCCTTTGCTTTTGTGCAGGAATACATTCTCTTTCGCTGTGAAGATCTTTACGTGATCCATCCACTTTAATTACGTAAAGATCCGTAAGTAACGTGTTTTATACCTAGTTCCCCGTTCTGTAATCTCAGTACTGACAAGGCTGCCACTTATAACACGCAAGCGGCTAGTTTTACCGATGAAAAGTATTTTAAAATCAGTTATACTGCTGTCTCCTCTTTACGACAAGCCTTTCATCCACTGTTGATCTCTCAATGTGCAACAAAATTACGGTATTTCAGAAGAAGTATTATGGTAATGTTATAGGCCTGACGCCTACTGGAAAGTAAGTACTGTATTGTGGTTTCCGCTAGTGTAAACGTGGTATGCCAGTAGAGAAACACATAATGGTCTGGTTTCAGCCATGATTACAACTAGCCACAAGTTATCAGTGTTGATTTACAAGAATTAGTGTAGGGGATATAAAAGTTGTGGAAATGGCATATCGAGCAGCGTGATTCAAAATAGCCATTTTTACATGAGGCGGTGGGGTGGTAAGATTCAAATGGTTCAAATGGCTCTAAGCACTATGGGACTTAACATCTGAAGTCATCAGTCCCCTAGACTTAGAGCTACTTAAACCTAACTAACCTAAGGAAATTACACACATCCATGCCCGAGGCAGGATTCGAACCTGCGTCCGTAGCAGCAGCATGGTTCCGGACTGAAGCGTCTAGAACCGCTCGGCCACAGCGGCCGGCCGGGTTGGTAAGACAATGGGCTCCTGTTCAGAAGGAGTGAGTTTAAACTGCAGTCAACTGGTGATTCATATATGCAAACAAATGAATTAGAGACAGCCGACACATTGTAGATATAACCACCTGTCACCTTAGCTAAAAAGTAAGTTTTCGTGACTCGCAGCCACGGCATGCTTAGGCGTCCTCAGGAAATGTGACTGACAATTATGTTTTTGGTTCAGTTATTAACGGATTCTGCACAAACGAGCTAGATTTAGTTCTCTAAAAAAAGTAACACAGCTCATTCATGTCTGTACTACCAAAAATACCCCATCTTCTGTCAACGTAGTGACCAACAAATAATAATAAACAGGATATAAAGCTTTAAGTTTTTCTGTGAGCATATTGATCCAGACTTAAATTATAGAAATCATATCGTATAGAATAATCGTCAATTATGGATACACACAGATCAATTATTTACCAGATTTTACATCTTTTCAGTCACGGCTGTCGTATGGGATAATATTCTGAGGTAACTCCTCGTTCAGGAAAAAAGTAATGATTGCACGAGAAAAGTAATTACAATTGTGTACAGGTTTCACACACACCTAGTAGCGGGAATCTATTAAAGCTATTCGGAATATTAATCACCGCCTCAATATTCGCATGTGCACTAATTAAATTTTTTGTCAACAAACCGCTGCAGTTTGAGAGTAACAGAGATATTCACAAATGAAATACAAGAAACAAACGTAATCTGCACTTCCCTCTATAAAATATAATTTTGGCACAGAAAAGAGGGCTATACACAGCTATAAAACTCTGTAACCCCCACACGGAAAATATCTGATAGGCAGGAGGAATGTTTCCAAATGTAAATTCCACATAAGCACTCCTAAACAGAAGTAAGTATTAAATTAGATACATTAAAATCTATATCCATACCTGTAAATACATACCTATAAATGGTCACCAAGTAACGATTTCAATGTATTTTTAATTGCCGAAGTCATCTTTTGGTTAACTGATACGTTGCTGATCACTACGTGTATGGCGAATGTGATCTGTTGAACATGGAAGTTTGCTGATTGGAGGTATGATGCCATAAGATGGTAGGTCCGCAACTCTTCATTACTGAGGAAATTATTTAATTCTTTAATTTCGTCCATCTCAGTCGTATTGATATACAATTTTTGCTGCAGTGGCTACAAGTTTTGGGCTGAGACGCCCATTCTCAAACCACACACCTTGTTATTAACCGTAACTTGTCATATAATATGGTACCAAAAGTCGCTAATACCTTCTGTGCAGAAAGTTGTTGGCAACGAGTACTCTCATTGATATTAGTCTGTGTGTCTGCTGTTGGCTGTGTCACTCAGGTGCAGCAGTAGACACATGGGCTAATGTCAACGAGAGTTCTTGTTGGCCACATATTAACTTTGTGTACAGAAGATATCAGTGCCTTTTAGTACCATACTGTATGACTAGTTTCGGTTAATAAGGAAGTCTGTCGTTTGAGAATTGGCGTGTCAGCCCGAAACCGGTAACCACCACATCAAACATTGTATATCAACGAAACTGATACAAATGAAATAAAAAAAAAAGATCTCCAATTTTCTCAGATCATGGAAGTGACTGGCTAATCTTACACACCATGATCAACACATGAGACTACAATGGATTTGATCACAGTCACATTATATGAAGTAGCTGTATGGTACAGCCATATTGCCGCTGACTTAAATATCGCCGTGAGGGATTAGCCGAGCGGTCTAAGGCGCTGCAGTCATGGACTGTGCGGCTGGTCCCGGCGGAGGTTCGAGTCGTCCTTCGGGCATGGGTTTGTGTGTGTTTGTCCTTAGGATAATTTAAGTTAAGTAGTGTGTAAGCTTAGGGTCTGATGACCTTAGCAGTTAAGTCCCATAAGATTTCACACACACACACACACACACACACACACACACACACACACTTAAATATCCAAAGCCGATCCCCTGCAGAACTCCAGCGGTGGCGTGGGCTTACTGACTACCTCCAAGCTGACGTAGACACCATCCCACAGCATACCCCTACTGACAGCAATTCCGCCCTAGACTGTGTCTTAATATCCTCTAACTGCCTTGGGTGCATTATTGTAATAAGCTATCTACCCAATTCGAAGTGATCACCTGACTAACTCACTGTCCGCAGCACACCACCTTACACCTGTACACCTACCCCTAGTGTCTGTCCATAGCTTATCGAAGACTACTCCAGTACCAATTGCAATGCCTACTGGGAATCTATACGTAAATCAGAAGTCATCTCTTACCCTTCCAACACTCCGATGATATTCCCCATGTCATTTCCTTCCTACAGCAGACGTTGTCCGATGCCATATCCACCCACATCCTACCTGAATCCATCTAGCCACACCTCCCCACCCTCCCTCGACTAACTCTGCTCCTTCTCCGTGAATTCCGCCACTTTTACCACTCCTTTCTGCAGGCTCGTCAGCGAGACACTCTCACACGCCGTGGGTTAATACACGACAGAAATCTACTAAATAATTAGAAATCCCTGGACTGGCGCCAAGCATGTTTCAACGTTAACAAACACTATCAATAAAGTAAGTACGGGAATGCTTTTCACCTTCTCACCTGGAACAGTCCCACCCCTACTACATTATTTACGCAATAATCATCCTTTTCCTGACAACATGAGCAAAACTAATTACTTTACACCCTACCTCTCCTATACCTTTAAAATTCCTGACGAACCCAGTTCGATTACTTCTTACTGCCAACAGCCCGTGAACTAATCAATATATCTGCAACGAATCGATATATCTCCTCCATTACTTGCTGCTATCTTCCAGAACCCAAAAAACATAACATTGTTCCCAGTCTCGACTGTATGACCTGCAGACACCTAAAAAGTTCTCCCATTCCTTTCTAGTAACCCTTGCCATCATCTATCCTCCACACGGGTCACTTTCGTGCGCTTTGAAAAGCTTCCGGATAACACTTTTCCTGGAACTCAACAAACGTGACGATGACACATTCTCCTACCAACCCTTCCCCCTCACCTCGATGTTTAGCAAAGTCTTCGAACTGATCCTCTCACAACACATCAATTAACACCTGTCCTACTTCATACAAATGAACATGTATATGTATTCAGGTAAGGGATCACCAATTTAGTATTGGAGGGCAGCGTGGAGGGTAAAAATCGTAGGGGGAGACCAAGAGATGAATACACTAAGCAGATTCAGAAGGACGTAGGTTGCAGTAGGTACTGGGAGATGAAGAAGCTTGCACAGGATAGAGTAGCATGGAGAGCTGCATCAAACCAGTCTCAGGACTGAAGACCACAACAACAACAACAACAACAACATGTATTCAGGTCTCTAATAATTCCCTAATAAATTGAGACGTTACGGATCTGGAAACTGGGGGGTCGCGGGATCGAATCCTCGTCGGCCTACGGATATGCTTCGAATTAGCCTTCATCTCTCAATTATGTGATGACACTCAAGAAACGAAACGTGGTTCAGATTTCGTATCAAACTGTAGATCCTGTTCTCTCAGCAGGATTGCAGTGGTAGAAAAGGGACACGCCAGCCGCTGAAGTGTAGTTCAAAAAATGGTTCAAATGGCTCCGAGCACTATGCGACTTAACTTCTGAGGTCATCAGTCGCCTAGAACTAAGAACTAATTAAACCTGACTAACCTAAGGACAGCACACACATCCATGCCCGGGGCAGGATTCGAACCTGCGACCGTAGCGGTCGCTCGGTTCCAGACTGTAGCTCCTAGAACCGCTCGGCCACTCCGGAAGTGTAGTTCAGTTGAAAAACTTGCATCAGGCCGTTGAGACACAAGGAATTATTATGATCATCTTCAGGACATGAAATCAGGTCGAACGCCTCACAAAAGAAGACGTCAAAAATTGAACCAATCAACAAGAGTCACAGATAAAATAAGAGCAACATCACGCCAAAAAGTCTGATGACTGTCGCTGACTTAATGAGCTCCATTAGACAGCTACTACCGAGCAAACTGCTATCAGGTCTAGGAATGCGGCCGTTCTTTTCACTGCGTTGCAATAAATTCTGCCGCTGGGAGTTGGTACTCGTAGCCAATAAAACTAACGAACACGGCTCGTAAAACTGTTCCATCGGCGCCCCACCGCGAACAGGCTAGCCTGGAAGAGACGAGCGTAACACGTCCAACGCGTTGACCCGGAAAAGAGCGTAAAGTACGAGCCGGGGTGACTATTGCAGCGGGCGTGCTCCACGTACCGTTAGGCGAGCTCCCACATGCAGTGTCCACCTTCGACCGTACGTACTTTCTGGCTACTGGAGCAAGTGGCTTAGTTCCACCGGGAGTAATATCATTGAAGAGGACAAAGGCACGATTGAGTACCTAAGGGAAGAGCAAAACTCTAATCGCACTCTGTATTTAAATATTTGAAACGATGGCCTTAACATCATTCTTTGGCGGAACGGAACGTCAATGTCAAGGATTCTCTGGAAGGAAGTTTTAATGTATGCAGGGCGGTGGCGTCGCCAGCTAACATCGGAAGTTAACCTATATTCGCTGCGCTTGCTCAGTTTCAATACTGGATTTTGTATTTCTGTGTCCTCCATAAATATTATTTTATTGCTTTCTTTCTATTCGCAACACAGTGGAAAGGTTGCATGAGCACTTGTTTTTTTTTTTTTTGTACGAATGTTTTTGCACGACAGACAACGAAATCAGAAAGTAACAAAAAATTTGTTAGGTTTTAAACTAAATCTACAAAGAAAGATGAGATACTATGAATAAACAAGAAGATAAACACCAATAAAGATTTTAGTACTGGACAATTCGAAAGAAAGCAACAAGTTAGAACAAAACAAATGCCTTTTGAGTATTTTTGTGCTTGCTTACAAGTTTTTGGGTTTTTAGCCGAAATGTTATTTTCTTTGCACGATATGTCGGCGACTTACCTTACTGTCTCTCTCAGGTGCTAGGTGCTTCGAATCCAATCAAACGTGGCGCAACCCGTTCACAGTTCTGTTTGAGCCCAAACACCTAACAACTGAAGAAGACCACTAGGGAAGCTGTCGAAATATTATGCAAGGAAAAAGACTACTTTAAACCGTCATTTTCGCGGAGCAAACCTGAAAAAAAATAGTATTATTGTTCACGTTCTACGAACACTATCTGATCGAAACTCTGCGGACATTAGTTGACATTAATGTGGTGTGTTTTCACTCTTCACGATAATGACGGCTTGAACTCTGATGGCGACAATTTCAGTAACATGTCAGAATATCTGTGGAGGAATGGCGGCTCATTCTTCCTCAAAAGCCGAAACGCGAGGACACTGGGTTCTGGAGCGAATTCGACGTTCTAACTCATTCCAAAGGTGTTCCATTCGGTCCAAGTTGGGACTCGTGGCAGACCAGTCCATTTCAGGAATGTTATCGTCC
The DNA here is from genome assembly GCF_023864275.1 of Schistocerca cancellata. Classification (NCBI taxonomy): domain Eukaryota; kingdom Metazoa; phylum Arthropoda; class Insecta; order Orthoptera; family Acrididae; genus Schistocerca; species Schistocerca cancellata. The sequence goes on from NC_064629.1 coordinate 798,627,439, forward strand.
ACAATTCATTGCCTCACAGATGCTGATGCAAACAATAGTCACCTCCACACTAACCACGAAAGACATTCCCAAATCATAACACCACCTTCTCCTTTCTTCATTGTTGGCACTACATATGATGGCATTCGCCAAAAGCCAAACCGTTCCTTCGGATTGCTAGAAGATATAGCGTGATTCATCGCTCCAAATCACTCTTTTCAAGTCGTCCACCATCCAATAGGCCGCTCTTTAGACAAACTCAAGCGTCGCTTAGGAGTGACTACAGTAACGTGTGGCTCATGGGGAGCTGTTCCACCATTTTATCCCATTCTTTTTATTTTTTTACGCACAGTCATTGTGCTAGCTGAACTGCTGGTAGCAATTTAGGGTGATTCCTCACACTGATTTCATGCGATTTTTGAAAACATCCGCCGCAAAGCTCGACTTCCCTTGCCCCGCCAATATATGAGGTCTACTTCGTTATTGCTTAGTTGTGGTTCTTCCTTCGCGTTCCTTCTTCGCAGCCACATCTCGAACAGTCAATCTGGGCAGCTTTGGTTGAAATGTTCCTGATTAATCTGATACTCAGGTGACATCCAGTGAGTAGTGCACCTACGAAGTCACTGGAGTTTCCTGACAGACAATTCTGTTGTTACTGCTTCTCTGCTGACAACACAATTCCCCACCTCCTTTTACATGGCGGGTTCGCCTCCAATAGAATTTAGTGGCCAATTCTGGACTATATAAGGGTGTCCGGATACTTATGATGAGAAAATGAATACTCGGTGAACTACCTATAATTTGCATCTTTTTCATTTCGTGGACTGTTATAAAGATCAAAAGGAGGTTTCACTATGTATCTTATTCTATTTACCTCTATTTTAACGTTATGATCAGATGGTGGTCAGCAGATTATTGTGTGTATTAGCTAATATTTTTCTTGATCATATAGAAATAGGATTTTCGGAGAGCACCCAGTGCTAGATGGTAAGAGAGTGTATGACAGACGTTACCTAGACGCACGATTATTTTGTTCAGTGGAACAAAGGAAGAGGCATCCACTCTTCATCTGAAATTCAAGAACTCCACAAAAAGACACAATTCATCATTGAATATGAAAAAAGAACACAAACTTTTTAGGTGTTACTATCCATAATGAAAACTGAACTCCTACAATTGAATTTCGTAAACCAACCACGTCTGATGGGACAATCTCATGTCATCCCATGATACACGAAAATGCATTTTTTTAAATGCTGTAATAGACAGAACAATCCGCTTACTGCTACCTGATAAGAACGTTAAAATAGAATTGGGTTGGGTTGTTGTGGGGGAGGAGACCAGACAGCGAGGTCATCGGTCTCATCGGAGTAGGGAAGGACGAGGAAGGAAGTCGGCCGTGCCCTTTTAAAGGAACCATCCCGGCTTTTACCTGGAGCGATTTAGGGAAATCACGGAAAACCTAAATCAGGATGGCCGGACGCGGGATTGAACCGTCGTCCTCTCGGATGCGAGTCCAGTGTGCTACCCACTGCGCCACCTCGCTCGGTCGTTAAAATGGAGATAAATAAATTGAGACACTTAGGCAGAAAAAAATGGACACAATCCTGAATTATTTAATGAAGTCTGTATAGATAAGAAAAGTAAGAATTACAAGATAAAAAAAAGAAACAACCTTAATAAATGAAGATAAAAAGCAGAAACCAAAACTTACATATTTTCCCCACATCGGACAAAAATCTGGTAAAAACAGCCCCGCGTTTGGTAAAACAGGAACAAAGATTTGTTTTCGGAGTGGAAACACAAGGCAGTTTAATATAGGACATAAATTTGACCCGATACCCCACTATCACCAATAACGCATATATAAAATACAGTGAAACGATTGCGATGAATTTTACATCGGACAAACAGACTGAAAAATATGTACACGATATAAAGAACTTTGTAACAGCGACAAAAGCAACTCATCGACATTTTCTACACATTTAAGGGATGAAAAGCATGTAGCAGGTAAAATTGAAAATAGTGTTACTATTCTGCACAAAGCAGAGAAAGGAAGATTTATGGATGTCATGGAAGAGCGAGAAAACAGTCCATGTTATGTAAGAATCCAAATTTAATTTTGAATGAACTGCTCGTACTTACAACAAAAAATATATTGAAAATTTTCGTGATATTTTATTACTAAGTTAAAACTAGTCATAACGGTAGTTTTTTGACGTTTTACTTTACACATTTTTTGGATAGTTGTCCGACTGACACTCCATGCATCTATATTAGCATGATGAAATATTAATTATAAATATTATATTTTGATATTTGTTATATAGGGTGAAATAAAACGTACGGCGCAAATTGTAGGGCGCATTCCTTACACGTAAAGGAAGAAATTATGTTATATGAACATGTGTCTGGAAAAGCTTTGTTTCATTGTTACAACTCATTTTCTCCAACTCATTAATCATGATAAACACGCAAGAATGTTAGAATCATGGGAAACATGCGCTCTTGGTGACGTCTGGTTACGTTGTGCACCGCCAGTGTTTTGTTTTATACGTCCCTGTTGCCATCCGACGCGCGTCACTGCTTGTTTACAGGTAACATCAACTGTCCCATCCATCAGTACGACCGTTGCAAGCACATGGGTTGCTACGTACAATTAATCACAGACTTGACTCGCGCAGTGACGGCGTACACAAATGCAGAGATGGTAGATGCCCATTTGGTGTACGGATTACCTGACGGTAATGGCGCTCACGCATAACGTTTTTAGCTGGAGGGATTTCCAGGACGAAGGTACCCCGACAGGAAAACGTTTGAAGCCACTGATCGTCACCTTAGGGAACATGGGACATTTAAGGTTGATACTCGCGAGCGGGAGAGGCCTAGAAGGGGAAGGACACCGCAACCGGAGGAGGCAATTTTTCATGCAGTTGACGACGACCCTAGTGTCAGTACAAGACATGTAGCTGCAACACTGAATGTTGACAACATGATTGACTAGCGAGTTTTACAGGAGGACCTGCTGCATCCATAATATTTACAGCGTGTGCAGGCACTATCAGCAGCTGATTTTGTCGTTTAAAAGAGATCAGATTTTAAATTTTCACAACCATCATGTATGGGCAGACGTCAATCCTCACGCAACTGTTGAAACAAGTCATCAACAAAGATTTTCTGTCAATGTTTGGGCAGGCATTGTTGCTGACTCTTTGGTAGGGCCTCACTTTATTCCAACCAGGCTCAACGGACGAATTTATCAAAGTTTCGTAGAGAATGTTCTACCTTATCTGTTAGCAGATGTGCATTTAGCTGTACGACAAAACACGTGCTTCATGCAATATGGACCACCTCCTGATTCTAGAGTTAATGTCCGTCGGCTTCTAAATAACAGATTCGGTGATAGATGGATAGGTAATGATGGATAAAGTGCCTGGTCTCCACGCTCTCCGGAACTAAAGCCACTGGACTTTTATTTGTGGTGGAATTAGAAAGCTCTTGCGTATAGAACCCCAGTACATGATGTTCAGATTCTCCGTGGCCATATTAAGGAAGACTGCAAAACTACAGACAATACGCCATGGATACATCAGTACATCCGTGATTCACTACAGTGCGGTGTTGATGTATGTATCAATGCCCACAGAGGGCATACTGAACATCCCCTGTGAGAAAGATAAGCATGTGGTGTGGTGGAGGGTTATGTTCGGGTGTGTTTCCCACGATTAATGAGTTGGAGAAAATGAGCTGTAACATGAAAACAAAGTGTTTACAGACCCATGTTCATATAAAATATTTTCTTTCCGTGTGAGGAATGTGTCCTGAAATTTGTGCCGTAAAGTTTTGTTACACCCCGTATATACAGGGCGAACAATTTTAATCCATAACTGGGAATAGCTCAGGATAGAGACGAGATACAGCAAAGTGATTTAGATAAAGTTGTAGGTAGCGAAGAAGACCATGCATTGCTGCTAACGGCAATGACCTTGAAAGTTATTTTTAAGGTGACTTGGAGGTTAAAGTGGTTTTTTTAAAAATGGAAACCCCAATATTAAGATTTAAAAAGTGCGGCAAATTTTACATATAAAATGATACATTAGTTATGGTTATGGTAAGGTTCAATGTAGATCAAAAAAGCAAATATGTTTGTAGTTCTAGTAGGGAGGGAGTTACAGAAAAATACAATGTTAGATAAAAATTGGAAGGGGCATCCAGACGGATGAGATACTGGCGGACTCATTCAACGACTTGTAAATCAGTGATATACGTTTTATTTACGTCTGTTCTGTCTTGCAAATATCAGACTAACATTTATACGTTGTGATGTATTTAGTTTTGCCAATAGATACGTGAAATAGAAGTTCAAATCTCCCTTCGCTCTTTCCAAATACGACGTCACAAAAGGGGTTTCCAGGAAACAAAACTCAACCTTCAAATGACGTATTGATAGTGACCTCTTATGCACCTTCCCGTTTGTATCTAACATTGAATTCTACTGTATCAGTCTTCTGTTCCAAGTTAATCTATACTGGAACTAAAAACATGTTTGCTTACTTAGCTTTCATTGAACCTTGCCATGACCTTGAATAACGTATCATTTTATACGTAAAACTTGCCGCCGTTTTCAAATCTTAAATCAAATATTATGGTTCCCATCTAAAAAAAATTTAACTTTAACCTCAAAATCATCTTAAAAATGACGTTCAAGGTCATGGCCATTAGTAGCAATGCGTGACTCTCTTTGCCATGTAGAGCCTGCATTTAAAATATTTTGCTGTATTTCATCTCTATCCTGAGTTATTCCCCACTATAGATTAAAATGGTCCACCCTATATATGTGCATGTGGTGTCGTACACTGTCGATACCACACCAGGCAGAACGCATCCCGAGACTGGTAGTAAGTAAACCGTGTGACGGCTCCGCCAATTCGCGGCCTTCTCTAATACACACCTCCCGCTGCTCACGCATGTAGCCCCACCACTGAGTTGGCCGTTACGAGGCTAGCCCAGTCTACTAGTGGAATCAGCCGAAACCTCAGCAGTGTTTATAGTGGTTTCTCTGTATTGTGGTTATTTATGACAACTAGACTCTGATCAATGGACTCGCTAGGACCTGGTGTTCCAAGTTACGTAAAGCTACCGTGCCATTCAGATTACGTGTGCTTCTAATCATTTCGCTTTCTGTCTAAGCACCCACCTATTCCACGACATTCACCTCTGGTGGATCCAACAATTAATGAGAATATGTAAGTATTGTTTCTATTTTACTACAATCTTCAAACATGCTTTTTGTACGAAAATTGTCCTGTACTCATAACGTTGTATACTAGGAACTGGAAAATGGTCTCTGATCGAAACCTGTAGTACAATTAAAATGAATTATACAGCAGCTTCATATGTTCCACAATGTTATTTCTACGATTTAGTATCTGCATGGGCATGACAACACTACGGAGTGGACACTATTGGCACAAATGTAACTGGACTATAGTTAGAATCACGGACGATGGCGGGCGAGTTTAGGCTTGTTCTGCGCACCTACGTCACGCATACTCCGACAGCCAATGAGTGCTCAGTAATGTTCCGAGCGCTCTGCTCTGAATGCCGTAGCTAATGCGAGCATTAAACATGATCGTAGCGAGTTGTTTAGTGAATTTATGTTTCACTTGTAGCGAGTTGTCATTGCTGATGGTGGTGGTAGGTGATAAATTCTGCATATGCAAGCGAGAGACATAATTTGCAGGATATACGCTTCCTTCAAGCGGAAAGCACGCGCATGCGCCTAGCACAACTGTCGCTTGGAATCTTCAACAATGGCGTTTGAGTCCGTGCCTGGACATACGCGAACCGCCATCGTTCGTGGATCGGACTATAGTCGACGGTAGGTCGAGAACAAGGCATGGAGCTGATTCCTGGAAAAGCGAATGAATATCGACATGCTTGCCAATATACAGGGAAGCTGAGAGTTCGAACACTCCACAAAGAATGAGCACGGAGGAAAACAATATAGCGCGAGCGACCGACAACTGGGCACACGGAAACAGAGAACTGAGAAAGGCGAAGGCTTGGATCGCGGGCGCTGAAATCAGAGGCTGCCGGGTCAGGTCTATTGCTGCTGGGAAGTAAACACCTGGGTCAGTGACTCTGTTCATGCCATGCTTCGCACACGACCTCTGTGATTGTGTTCTGTGGTATCCTGCTGTGATAACCACGCCAGCTCCTCTGCATCAATCTCGATGTCTGCTTGTGGCGATATTAAATCCTGCCGCCTGAAAAGGCCACGTAGGGCTGAAACTAGCCCGGTTTTTGCCGCGACCTCCGTCACAAAACAGGAGAGAGTACGAGGTTCCCCAGTAGAGGCTCGAGCAGTGAAGCAGAAAATGCCGATGCAGCTTGCTCCGCCCGAGGGGCGGAAGGTGACAGAGGCTGGGGTAGCGGTTGGTCCACCGGCATGGGAGGAGGCGTGGACTCTACGATGCATTGCTCAAGACGTTCGCAGAAGCTCTTAATTTCGTTCTCAATCGTTTCTTCAGGAATGCCCTCTATCCTTGCCCGGACTGCGGCTTTCAGATCGTCAGTATTGTAGAGGCGTCGCGTAAAAACTTTGTTCTTGAGATTACTCCAAAGAAAAAAAATTGGGGTGAAAGATAGGCCGATGGATATCACCGAATTGTGAGGTTAATCTATGTGAAAAGTGGTACCTCAATGTAGTCACTGAATTACGGGCAGTATGGGCTGTAACGCCATCTTTCTGAAGCCATATAGCGATTAGAAGGCTCAAGTTCCTGCAGATGTAGAGTGAAGAAATTGTCAATCAAGGCCGTATGTCGCTCGGAATTGTCACTCGCTGGGTGGCCCTTGTTGTCGTCAAAACAACGTGATCCGACGATTCAGACGGGCTGCTAACTAGCACACCAGACTACGACCTTTGGGTTACGCTGGTCCTTTACACGGGTTTGTCGGAATTTTTATGTATTGGGAAGCCTATTCAGAGGAAAGTTTGCCTCGTCAGATAACACAAGATGTGTCAGAAATGCGTCATTATGGTCAGTTCTGTCCAGTAATGTTGCCCAGAAATCGCGGCTACTCTCTTTATCTATTGGCCGTCACTGCTGAGCCACTTGCAGCTTATAAAAATGAAATACTGTTCCACAGTTCTCTGCAAAGACGTGCGCGGGATTCGTAATATTTTGGAATGGTGACGGACAGATCGCTGTGAGCTTCGTTTCCGAGCTGCACGAAATCGTCGAACATTTTCCGGCATTCTAACCGTCAGTTCAAGTCCCTTATCCTTCAGATTAGTTACGGAACCCGTCCCACGCGTCCAACGGGCCATAGAGTTTCTGTCTGGAACACGGAAATGGCCGCAACGCTGTGCGCGGGACACAACTCCCTCACTTCCTCAATAACCACCTTTTCTAATCAACATTGAGCTAAATGGCATACTATGTGTGTCCGATTAGATTCGGTGGATGGCTCGAACACATCTAAGTCTTAGGATGGTGGTCAACTGAAAATATACACCACTGGCCATTAAAATTGCTACACCACGAAGATGACGTGCTACAGACGCGAAATTTAACCGACAGGAAGAAGATGCTGTGATATGCAAATGCAGCAACGACATTTGAGCGCTGAACGGATTTATATGAAGTGACAAGGTGAATTGTAACCATCGAAACTGCGATAAATACATGTGACGTGAAAGAATGGCATTTTTATGAAAGTAGCTGCCTGTAGCCATTTAACGTGAGATATTTCACGACGAAAAACCGCAACTACGTTCACAACATAGTGCAATGCCAACTGATGGCAGATGATTGTAGCTATCGCCAGTAACACAGCACTGACCCAACTACTACTGAATGTCAAACAAAGACAATATGACCCATCCCGTCCGTAAACACTTCCAGGTATACAGCCAGTCACTAGCCATGTTTCACATCAGGCCACATCACACTTCATCACAGGCTACCAATGTACTTTGGCGGCCAGTTTACAGAAGGTTTTCGTGACTCTAAATGATCGGTGCGGAGTGTTACTTCAGTTTGTTATCAGTGTAGGACACACACACACACACACACACACACACACACACACACACCAGCCAGAATATTATGACTGCCTACCTAATGGCCAGTAAGGTCTTGATAGGTAGCTTGAGGTATTTTTCATTACATCTGCACACACAAGTCAGCTAATTTCCGTAAATTCTGGGGAGGGGGCCGATTAGCCCTGACGCCACGTTCCATCACATCCCAGATGTGTTTGATCAGGTTCAGATATGGGGAGTTGGTGGCCAAGCGCATCAATTGGAACTCGCCACTGTGTTTCTCAAACCACTCCACCAGGCTCATGGCTTTGTGACAGGGAGCATTATTTTGTTGAAAAGTGCCACTGCTGCCACAAAACATGATTATCATGAAGAAATGTATGTGGTCTCAACCAATGTATGATACGCCTTTGCCATCATGGTGCCTTGCATGAGTTCCACTGGACCCATGTATTCCCATGTGAACATCCCCGAGAGCATGATGGAGTCGTCGCCAGCTTGTCTCTGTTCTGTAGTACAAGTGTTAATGAGTTGTTCCCCTGGAAGATGGTGGATCTGCGCCCTCCCATCGACACGATGAGGAAGGTATTGGTATTCATTGGACCATGCAATGGTCTGTTACTGCACCAACATCCAGTGCCAGTGGTCACGTGTCAATTTCAGTCATAGTTGGAGATGTTGTGGTGTTAACAATGGCACCTGCATGGGTCATCAGCTGCGGAGGCCCATTGTTAGGAGTGTTTGGTGCACTGTTTGGTGCCTATCCTGTTTTACCAATCTGCCCAACCTACGACGACCAACATCTGTAATGAGGGGTGGCCACCAAATCCCGCGATGTCTGGACATGGCTTCACTTTGGTTTCGCCACTTGTTGAAGACACTCACCAGAGCACTCCTCGATCATGCAACAAGTTGTGCAGTTTTCAGAATGCTGGTGAGGAGTCTCTGGGCCACCATCGCGCGCTTTCCCCATTCTATACACGGACTGCACATTCACTGGTACCACGTGCACTGTGCATGTGTCTGACTGGTAGTCGTTCCTCGTGAGATGATGCTGCTATCACCCGGACAGGCTTATACAAATAGTAGGTCGGTGGTCATAATATACTGGCCGATTATATACTGTATAGCGTATACATTCAGGAAATCACTGAATTTTCATGTCAATTTTATACTTTTAAAACGAATATTGTACCGACAGCACTGAATTTTACGCTGAAAATATCGAATATAGTATCGAAATCAGTGAAATTAGTACCCACTGTTAAGGATGACATGGTATTTGTTAGGACCTCTGCCATACAATCTTAAATACGACATGGTATTCTGTATTTTGCTCATGTGGTGACATTTCGGGACAGTATTTAGTACTGACCAAAAGTCAGGAATGCTAATTTTGTTCCAACACATACTTGACAACATAACTGAAGAGTAAGTTAAGATGTGTCTGCCGTAGATTAAGTCTCTCTGTAACAAACCATACTGCAGAGTACAAGTCATGCAGGTTCATGACACTTTAATGCTTTAAGGTTACTTCACAGACAACACGTAGGCACATAATTGTTCTCCTATTGCTCCATTTGTGGGTGGTATACGAAAGGGAATGACTAGCAGTGGTATAAGATATACTCCACAGTGCATTGTATGAAGGGTGGAGCGAATACATAGTCGTTTTTCCTAAGGCTTGAGAAGATCATGAACTTTGCACTAGAGAAAGGGGGCTCTCCATGCTGTGGTGTTTCTTTTTTTTAAAGACACAACTGTTGCTATCCTATTCTCCGCAGATGTTTAAGCATAGCACAGGTGGACTTTAACTTAGGACAAGTTAGATCCCAAATTAGGGTGACATCAGAGTGGGCTTAACCGTTTAAACTATGATGTCAGAGGGGTGGGCAGGAGTGGAATTGTCTTAAACACAGGACAGCTGGACTTTAACTTGGGGCAGGCGGCGGGTAACGTCGGAGAAGGGTGACAGCCATGATGCAAGTCCCTGCACATCTGAGTGAATAATAGCTTTGGGAAAACATATTTCGTCGTTTCTCATGTCGCTGAAAGTAGGTCAGCTGACTGCTTATTACCTGTAGGGTGAAAAAGATATTCAGGTTCAGACTTGTATCCTTTGTCTAACAGGCCTGGACCTGCAGAAGAAGCAAACACCCTTTGTCCTAGAAGTGGCACAGCAGGTAGGGGGCGTAGCCTTGCCTTTGTTTCAGAACCATAGGCTGACTGGCATCTTTTGACTAACAGTCAGGCATGGACCTATTGGGGAAACAAACATCCTTTGTCTCTGGGAGAAATATGACAACAGTGCAGAGGGCACCTGACTCCCACATCAGCCATCTTGGATTGTGACTTCATAGAGTTTCACGTGTATTCCACGTCAGTCACCTAGAATCTACACTTAGCACAAATAACTTACTTCCACTAGCATGACAAGGCACCATATTGGATTCTGAATTTCCCACCAGTTTGTACTCAGGACAACAGCCCCATTTCCACAATGACCACTTGGGAGTGGAGGGGAACCCTGTAACACAATTGGCCTGATTTTGAATTTCGCACCAAAATTTGACTTTCCCATCATTTTATAGATACGGCAATTGGTTTCTGTCAGCTATCTGACAACAGCTCATGACTTCAGACAGGGCTGGGTGAATTCTGACAACAATGCACTCAGTGTTCGAGCAGTCCTAATCAGCCTACTAATGGCAATGGTGGCTGCAATTATGATGTGGTGATAATGAATGGATGAGGGTGCTGAAAAGTAATGCCTCCAGTTATATGTGAAAAATATTGAAATTTTTAAATAAAACAAACGTTATTAACGTTCTACACCTTTATTTTTCATTTCTACATATTTGCAGCCTTCTGCTACTAGACGGCTCTGAATTGTAGTGTGTGCCATGGTGATGCGTAACGTAACTATGTCGGTTGGTGAGAAGCAGCGTACTGTAATCGAGATTCGAACTGCAGAAAGCTTCTTCCACACATAGTGCACCCTCTCTTTCAGTATAACAATGCCAGACCACACACAATCGCTGCGGCATCTGCAAGAATCCGACGCTTTGGACTCACTGAACTTGATAATCCTCCATACAGTCCCGACTTGGCCCCATTCGATTTTCAGCTGTTTCTAAAACTTAAAGAACAGCTTCGAGGACCTCACTTGGTAGTGATGAAGTGGTACAAGCAGAAGGGAGGGTGTGGCTCAGTCAACAACGTCAAACATTCTACAGAGACGGTATCAACAAACTAGTCTCTCGTTGGGAGAAATGTGTTCGTAGTCAGGAAAACGAAGTCAAAAAATAAATATGTAGACGTGAAGAATAAAGATGCAGAAGGTTAATAAGATCTGTTTCGTGTGGAAACCTTTAAGAGTTGTCTCACTGAAAATTTGGAGGCATTATCTACAGCACGCCCTCGTGGGTAGCAACACATTTGGTGATCGAAGGACCTTTTGCCATGTACAGGACCGCAAAACTGTGGTAAAAGCCGTACTGTGCCGTCACTACCAGTTTCAAATCAAAGGCATGTTTACGAGCCTACCTAAGTAATGAAATGAAATAAGCCGCTAGAGTACTTCCTATGTTGTTTTTTTTTGTCACCGTTGCTTAGTTTCAATCGATCAGAGTTGTTTAAAACGCTTTGCAGTTGTTGCAAGCCTGTCGTCTGCTTTTACTGCTTGCTTACGTCGCGGAGGAAGTATTTGACGCCAGCACGCAACTTAAGTTACTCAGAGTAAGTGTTGCGAAATACTTTAGAATATAAGATGATGTGCTTTATTTCTCATTTCTCTCATGTTTATCTTCGTCACGAAAGACCTCCAGATTAATTCATTCTTCGTCTGGAGCCGCACCAGCAACTGTTGGTAAAATAAGTGACAAGCAATGCATTTGTTACTTGCCCATTCAGTTGCGTTATTATCTTTTTATGTCTCATTGAGTAGCTAGTAATTTTGTGTCAGTGTTGTAATTTCACAGTGTTTCTTTCAATTGTTTACGGGTTTCTTGTGATCTATCTATTAATTCACTACCAGTACCATAAAACAACTTTTTAGAAAATGATCCTCACATAGCTTCCTCCGAGTTGTTTGTTATATTACTCGCGTGTTTCCAATGCATAGTCACAGAGTAGGTAAATAAAAGAGAAGGTAAATACACCAGAACCAAGATTACATGATTATGAACTTAATGAAGAAAAATGTATGAGGAATGTCCATAACGCAGCTAGCTTCCCGCTAACGTAGGTGCACAGCTGATTTGTTTATGTGTGTATTCCTTCCTAACTAATGAAGGCCTTCAGTTAAAAGACAAGTTAATTAAAACACGAAAAATGATAATGATAGCTCAGCTCCGCTCCCTGCTTCACGAAAAAAAGAACTGCAGCAATAATTGGCAGTGCCAGTCTCCGAAGCACCTCTCATCTTCACCTCTCTCTGATCTCATGCAGGCGCCGAAGCAGGATACTTTATCCTCTGGTCAGCTATAGAAAGCGGGCACAGTACTAAAGAATTCACGTTTTGACTTCCCCAGGAAGTGGACTTGACTGTAATGGAAATACGTGCAGAAGCCAATTCTGCCAGCTGACCACGACTGGCTCACACGTCTTAAATGGAAGTTGTTCGAACACTTATCAAGTCGCGGAGGTTTTGGTGCATCGTAATATTGTGTTATTGAGACATTGGGTCTTCTGAACAATGTTTAAAGTTTATATATAGAGTTGTGGTGTTCAGTTTTCCGCTTTTGGAAAAATTTAGAATGAAACTGATGCATATATCCATACTGGTACAATCCTGGAAAGATGATGTGAGATCAATATCACAAAAGCAAATAAAGGGGAATGAAATTTAGTTGAATCAGAGCAAGTGATGTTGAGGGATTAGGCTAAGAAATGACACACTGAAAGTCAATGAGTTTTGCTATTTGGGCACGAAAACAGCTCACGACGGCTAAAGTAGAAAGGACATAAAATAAAGACAGGTAATATTAAGAACGGTGTTTCTGAAAATACTTTGTTAATCGTGACTATAAATCCGGGTTCGGAAGATTTTCTTCAGTACATTCGTTTTGAGCTTAGCTAGGTACGAAACTGAAACGTGGAGGATAAACGTATCATATAAAAAGAGAATATAAGGCGTAGAAATGTGGAGCTACAGAAGAACGCTGAAGATAACGTGAAAAAATCAGACCAGCATAAAAATGGCCCTATCGGAGCACAAAAAAGCGAATATGTTCCTGTTTAAAATACACTACTGGCCATTAAAATTGCTACACCACGAAGATGACGTGCTAAAGACGCGAAATTTAACCGACAGGAAGAAGATGCTATGATATGCAAATGATTAGCTTTTCAGAGCATTCACACAAGGTTGGCGCCGGTGGCGACACCTACAACGGGCTGACATGAGGAAAGTTTCCAACCGATTTCTCATACACAAACAGCAGTTGACCCGCGTTGCATGGTGAAACGTTGTTGTGATGCCTTGTGTAGGGAGGACAAGAGCGTACCATCACGTTTCCGACTTCGATAAAGGTCGGATTGTAGCCTATCGCGATTGCGGTTTATCGTATGGCGACATTGCTGCTCGCGTTGGTCGAGATCCAATGACTGTTAGCAGAATATGGAATCGGTGGTTTCAGGAGGGTAATACGGAACGCCGTGCTGGATCCCAACGGCCTCGTGTCACTAGCAGTCGAGATGACAGGCATCTTATCCGTATGGCTGTAACGGATCGTGCAGCACGTCTCGATCCCTGAGTCAACAGATGGGGATGTTTGCAAGACAACAACCATCTGCACGAACAGTTCGACGACGTTTGCAGCAGCATGGACTATCAGCTCAGAGACCTTGGCTGCGGTTACCCTTGACGCTGCATCACAGACAGGAGCGCCTGCGATGGTGTACTCAACGACGAACCTGGGTGCACGAATGGCAAAACGTCATTTTTTCCGGATGAATCCAGGTTCTGTTTACAGCATCATGATGGTCGCATCCGTGTTTGGCGACATCGCGGTGAACGCACATAGGAAGCGTGTATTCATCGTCGCCATACTAGCGTATCACCCAGCGTGAAGGTATGGGGTGCCATTGGTTACACGTGTCGGTCACCTCTTGTTCGCACTGACGGCATTTTCACCAGTGGGCGTTACATTTCAGATGTGTTACGACCCGTGGATCTACCCTTCATTCGATCCCTGCGAAACCCTACATTTCAGCAGGATAATGCACGACCGCATGTTGCAGATCCTTTACGGGCCTTACTGAATACAGAAAATGTTCGACTGCTGGCCTGGCCAGCACATTCTCCAGATCTCTCACCAATTGAAAACGTTTGGTCAATGGTCGCCGAGCTACTGGCTCGTCATAATACGCCAGTCACTACTCTTGGTGAAATGTGGTATCGTGTTGAAGCTGCATGGGCAGCTGTATCTGTACGCGCCATCCAAGCTCTGTTTGACTCAATGCCCAGGCGTATCGCCGGCCGTATTGGCACAGCGGTTCTAGGCGCTATAGTCTGGAACCGCGCGACCGCTACGGTCGCAGGTTCGAATCTTGCCTCGGGCATGGATGTGTGTGATGTCCTTAGGTTAGTTAGGTTTAAGTAGTTCTAAGTTCTAGGGAACTGATGACCTCAGAAGTTAAGTTCCATAGTTCTGAGAGCCAACCCAGGCGTATCAAGGCCGTTATTACGGCCAGAGGTGGTTGTTCTGGATACTGATTTCTCAGGATCTATGCACCCAAATTGCGTGAAAATGTAATCACATGTCAGTTCTAGTGTAATATGTTTGCCCAATTAATACCCGCTTATAATCTGCATTTCTTCTTGGTGTAGCAATTTTAATGGCCAGTAGTGTACTATGACTGGAAAGTGGCGTACTACCTGCCTCTTTCTACGTCCTTCAGCACCTTTAAAATTGCGATATTCGCGCTCTTTTTCACAGGCAATTCACCTCTCAGTAGCACAAGCTCCCCTCACTGCGACTCGCCCACACCCACGAGGCCATTGCTGTATATCGCTCATACCCATCAACTGTCTCACTTACTCACTCAGTCAACCCAACTCATTTTCTACAACTGTCACGGACTGTCTCGTGTCTCACAGCCACAGTCTCCTTCGTCCTGTCCTATTACTACGGTCTCCTCTTACTTGTCACTGCCTCACTCTTGCTCTCTCTTACTTCTGTTATCTCATTCATTCATTCCCACTGCTGCTGCCTCTTCTCACTGTCACTGTCTCTCTCTTCGTCGATGTCATTGTCATTACTACGTCTCTCATTATCGCTGGCTCTCGCCCACTTCTACCATCTACTTTTCTTTACTCCTCTCCAACTGGCACTGTCTCCTTCACCCCTTTCCTAGCGCTGCTCTCTCACTGTCAACTATTTTCCATTGCTACTGTGTCTCTGTCTTTCTCTCACACTGCCATTGTCTCCTTCATTCTTTCCATACCACAACCAACTTCTACTATCTTCCAGAATTTATTACTTTTCCGTCTCTTTGCCACTGCCACTGTCCCCTTGTCTCCCATCGCAAAGAATCGTGAATATGTTCGCATGCCAAAATGTTTGGAAAATTTTTTAAAGGTGCTGAGAAGGGTAGAATGACGCAGCTGGAAGAACAAAAAAATGTCTCTGAGCACTATGGGACTTAACTTCTAAGGTCATCAGTACCCTAGAACTTAGAACTACTTAAACCTAACTAACCTATGAACATCACACACATCCATGCCCGAGGCAGGATTCGAACCTGCGACCGTAGCGATCGCGCGGTTCCAGCTTGTAGAGCCTAGAACCGCTCGGCTACCACGGCCGGCCTGGTAGAACACTTTTCATTCATAGTGTTAAATAAACACGAACATATTTACAGTGTTTGTGCTCCAATAAAAGCATTTTTCCGCTCGTCCCCTTCCTTTACTTGCTACAGCAGGACCTATTACTCATATGGAAAGAACTTCATGAATCAGGAAAATTTTGATAGTTTTCTTATGGGAAACTGAAATAACGCAATACTAATATTATACCTCAAATCGGATTTTACGCGCACAAAAATTTTCCGCGTGCTTCAGTACAACAACATAGATTCCCAGAATCAATGTAATGAAAACCAAGACACTTTCCAGCATATTTCTCCGTGCTACGTCAGTTTATAAACTGCGTTTTCGCCTCACGCCAGATTTTACAGGAGTATTTTACGAGTACATGTAAAGTAATTTTGAACCTCTGCATCTGGGGAAACTGATGAAGTTATAAAGAAAATTTATAAGGTTCTTCGAAATCGAGATTTTAGGAATATATAGCAAAAATTTCAGCCATTTTCTGTGCATAACAGTCTTCGAATCCACGGCTCTGTTTTCGTAAACAGAAACCATGTTTTTGAAAACGGGAAGCTGGCACTTTTACATAAATGCCTAAAAAATATACCGTGAAAATTAGAGCATTTTTACAGTCTGGAATCGAGCAACCGCTACGGTCGCTGGTTCGAATCCTGCCTCGGGCATGGATGTGTGTGATGTCCTTAGGTTAGTTAGGTTTAATTAGTTTTAAGTTCTAGGCGACTGATGACCTCAGAAGTTAAGTCGCATAGCGCTCAGAGCCATTTAGATCATTTGTAAATAATAGATTTCAGCTATCAGTCTTCCTTTTTAAATTTTATTGGCAGATCTAGATTTCAGCTAGAAACTAGCCATTCTGAATGCACTATCATTTTTGATCAATGCATGTAATGCCTGTTGGTCGGGCTTCATCCACAGTTCATTGAATACTACGGTAGTATTCAATGAACTGTAGATGATGCCCGACCAACAGGCATTACATGCATTGATCAGAAATGATAGTGCATTGAGAATGGCAGGTTTCTAGCTTAAATCTAGACCTGCCAACAAAATTTTAAAAAAATTACTACAAATACCTGAAATCTATTATCTACAAGTCTATATAACAGTCGCTGAGTGCAACAGCCTTCTGAATGGAAGGTAGCCTGATTTGAGCAATTTCCTGCGGTTAGGAATTTAGCTATGATAAAAATCACTTTCTTAGGGCTTTCTGAGGAAAGGCCACATCTAACGCAAAATGACACAACCGATTTGCTCCATTTGCCGAAGCTGGAGAAAGTGTGTACTATTCAAATTAACTTTAAGCCTGTACTGTGGGAAGTCACATTAAGACGAGTCTTGTTTGTGCTCTTCAAGGGTACGATCGTCTCCACTACACGATATTTCCATGTGGCCGCCATCTTCAGGTGCGATCGCTGAGTACACAATCACGCCGGAACTGAATGGATATCATAAACGTCGTTCGACCAGTTCCGGCGTGATTGCGTACTCAGCGATTGCACTTGATGATGGTGGCCAGATGGAACTCCGAAATATCGTGTAGTGAAGACGATCATATCCGGCAGCATACCCGTGAAGAGCATAAACATATAAGTCGCCGGGAAAATCTACGGACTCACACAAGACGACTCTTCTTTGGGTATAAAAACAGTCCCTAGCCCAAGGGCTATACAAATCGCTTGACCCTAGCTTTCTGTCACCAATAGAACCCGAGTATGAGCCCCGGAAAAATTCTATTATTATGCGCGGTGTTTTGGAACATGACTGGTAGCGCACGCTGTCGCATGCGTACCGATAGCTAATAGAGAAATACAGATTCTAATTGGGAAGAGAAGAATTATATGGCACAATTTGTCTAAAAGAAGGGATTGGTTGTTAGGAAACGTCATGAGCATCAAGGAATGGTTAATCTGATATTGGAATGGGGAGCGACGGGGATAAAATCGTAGAGGAAGATCAAGGCTTGAGTGTAATAAGCAGGTACAAATGGATGTAGGCTGAAATAGATATGTATAGATGAAGAGAATTGCGCAGGACAGACTAGCGTGGAAAGCTACATCAAGCCAATTTATAGCAATAATAAAGCTGATGTTGTTACTGTGGTGTCACCGCCAGACACCACACTTGCTAGGTGGTAGCCTTTAAATTGGCCGCGGTCCGCTAGTATACGTCGGATCCGCGTGACGCCACTATCTGTGATTGCATACCGAGCGCCGCCACACGGCAGGTCTAGTCTAGAGAGACTCCCTAGCACTCACCCCAGTTGTACAGCCGACTTTGCTAGCGATGGTTCACTGTCTACATACGCTCTCATTTGCAGAAACGACAGTTTAGCATAGCTTTCAGCTACGTCATTTGCTACGACCTAGCAAGGCCCATATTCAGTTACTATAAGTCATATCTTCAAGAATGTCCTCTGAACATATAATATTGTGACTCATGAACCGTCAAGAGCGACGATCATCATTAATGGATTAAAGTTAAGTATCAAACTAATTATGTCCGCTTTCTGAATTCTCATTCCTTGTCATGTTCCAGACCTCACGTCAGTATAGTTCTTCCCTCCTCACGCCAGCCTGCGTGAGCTAAAACGCGTGCATTTCGGCCTCCACTCGTAACACGGTGTTGGCTCTTCTGCTACCACAAAAGTTACAATACACCTTTTGAATAATTTTTTACTGTTACTTTGAAATATCGTGTCTGCATTTTTAACTTAGCGGTCAGCGTGTCTGGCCAGCGAGTGGAGGACTGGGATTTATACGGTAGGAAGACGGGAAACGGGTGCACTCAGCTTCTTGAGGTCATGTGAGGCGCTACTTGAATGAGAAGTAGCAGCACCAACGCACGAGAAGGCGACGAAGGTCGGGAGAGCGGTTTGCCGACCCCTGCCCCTCCACACCGCATCCATAACGCGCCTTACTGCAAAGGATGACAGGGCAGCGCCTGGCCTGATCACGGAGTTACTTGCTTTGTAATATAGTGTAAACTGCGTTCTGCGACAGTTGCTAAAATAAATGTTGTCCCAAGACCTTACAACTATCTTGAAACTGGATGGGTTCTTGTATTTCCCGAACAATAGTTATATCTTATACACTGGTGTCCAAAGCTAAAGCAACAAACCGCCATTTCCCTGTCGTGTGTCAAATTCACGATATAATCATAAAAAGTGTCAACAGCTGTCCGTACGATCGTGTTCTGCACGGAACACAGCATTCCAGTCAACGGACAACCACGCCAACCATGACGTCAGGGCACCTATCAAACAGGGTGGTGTTTGCCGGGTAGTGCCACATCCACAATCGCTGTATGACACAGAGAAGACGCCTGCTAGACTGTCTGCGGTGAAGGGCTAATGGAAGCAGGACAGTCGCAAACTCATATGGTGCGATGGCTTAATGTGAATCGTTCTGTTGTTTGTCGGATCTTGCGACAGTTTATACACACCGAAACAGTATCCCGAAGATCACACATGACATCAGAAAGAGGCCGGCCGGTGTGGCCGTGCGGTTCTAAGCGCTTCAGTTTGGACCCGCGTGACCGCTACGGTCGCAGTTTCGAATCCTGCTTCGGGCATGGATGTGTGTGATGTCCTTAGGTTAGTCAGGTTTAAGCATTTCTAAGTTCTAGGGGACTGATGACCTCAGTAGTTAAGTCCCATAGTGCTCAGAGCCATTTGAACCATCTTTTATCAGAAAGAGAGGACCGTCACTTGGCTTTAAGGGCACGACGGTACCGCCTTAGTATTGCACAGCAGCTGGCACCTGACCTCGCAGCACCCACTGGACGTTTTGTAACGTCTAGAGTGGAGTCGTCAACATGCCACCTGGACGGTCGAACAGAGGGCCAATCTTCTTTTCGCAGATGAGTCCTCGATTTGATCTGGAGAGTGACTCTCGACGGATTCTTATCTGGAGGCAACGTTCAACACGATTTCTGGACCCAAACATTGTGGAAAGATACCGGTATCGAGGAAGATCCTTAATGGTGTGGGTAGAGATTATGTTAACCACATGAACACATCTTCACGAAATTGTACTGGAGAACCGGCAGAGGTTCGAGTCCTCCCTCGGGCATGGGTGTGTGTGTATTTGTCCTTAGGATAATTTAGATTAAGTAGTGTGTAAGCTTAGGGACTGATGACCTTAGCAGTTAAGTACCATAAGATTTCACACACATTTGAACATTTTTTGAGAACCGGCAAATTTTAAATGCTGTCAGGTATCGTGACGAGATCTTGGGACCTGATGTGCGGTTGTTGCGAATGCTGTTGGGCCCGACTTCGTATTGATGGACGACAATGTCGACCTCGTAGAGCACAGGTGGTTGATGTTTTCCTGGAAACGGAAGATATTGCTCCCATGGCGTGGCCTGCTCGCTCTCTCGATTGTACTAGGGAGAAGGATTGCATCACGTCAGCCACTCTCCAAGACCTGCGAGTAGCTCTGGAGGAAGAATGGGCGTTATTGCCTCAACATGAAAATTGGAAATTTGTGGTAAGGACTATGGGACCAAACTGCCGAGGTCATCGGTCCCTAGGCTTACGCACTACTAAATCTAACTTAAACTAACTTACACTAAGGACAACACACACCCATGCCCGAGGGAGGACTCGAACCTCCGACGGGGGGAGCCGCACGGACCGTGACATCATTCACAGCATGCCCTGTCGTTGTCATGCCTGTATTGCTGCCAGAGATTGTCACACCCCACACTGAGCACACTAACATGTTGTGGGAATGTGTGTGCATAATCGCAAGTTCGAACATTTTTGTCTACCATTATGCATGTTGCAGTTGTTTACGGTCTGTATTCTTCACATTGTTTCTACTCTACTGCTACCTGTTTATAGGGTTTGGTGGCAAAATAAACGCAATTGTGCAAAATTACCGTTGTTGCTTTAATTTTGGACTCCAGTATATATAAGTTAGGACTTTTAGTTTGCGTTTTTGCCATTACGTAGAGTGGGACTGATGGTGACGGATACATCCATACAGATACTGCACTCGAAAATGCACCTCGTGTGCTTTATGTTAATTTGTCAGATTCATAATACGACGGCATGCTGTAAAGTAACGGCTCCGAATTTTCTATGTGAAAACTCTTAAAGCTTTCTAAAGAAAACAAACGTTATTAGCATACTTCATCTTTGTTCTTCATGTCTACATATTTGCAGCCCACTGCTGGTGGAAGTCTACGAACAGTAGTGTGTAACATGGCGATGTGTAACGTAACGATATCGGTGTATGCGAAACAACGTGCCATAATCGAGTATCGAATTCGACGAGTTCGTCACCACGTGGAGCATCCTCTCCTTCGGCATACAATGCCAGACCACACAAGAGCGCTGTGACATCTGCAACAAACCGACGCCTTGGATAAATGGTCATAGATCATCCTACATACAGTTCCAAACTGGTCCCATCATATTCTTATTTGTTTCCAAAACTAAAGAACACCTTTGAGGACGACACTTTGACAGTGAAGAAACGGTGCAAGCAGAGGTGAGGTTGTGGCTCCGTCAACAACGTTAGACATTCTACAGTGATAGTATCAACGAACTGGTCTGTAGTTGGGAGAAACGTGTTCGTCACTAGGTTGACTATGTTGCGAAATAAATACATAGACATGAAAAATAAAAATTTAGAAATTTAGTAACGTTTGTTTCATTTAAAATGCTTTAAGAGTTTTCACTTAGCAATTCGGAGACATTACTTTTTAGCACGTCCTCGTAACAACAAATGTTTTTCATTGCAGCCTGACAATCTTCTTCGTTGTTGTTACGTGCGTGCGAATTAATCACGGCGGTTATTTCTTGGGCGAGCGTATCTCTGGTATCCCATAAGCGGAACAACACAAGATTGGTACAGTCTTCTGGTATTTAGCTCTTTAAATTAATATGTAAGCGTAAGGTAAAGTTCCGTAGCCTTCATGTATTCAGTATGAAACATACGTAAACAGTTCTACGGAAGAAGCTGTACCGAAATCAAAATTAGTTTTCAAAATATTTTGTTAATATTTTTGAGTCTTCCACATTAAATGCCCTTTCGTAATTGTAAGCTCATTATTTTCCCATGAGTAAAATGAGTTCCGTAAAACCCAGTATTGGTAATGAAAATTGCCATGTAGCTCGTAAACGCAAATATTTGCTCGCGAAGCAGTTGAATTTGTTCAGATACCAAACTCCCTCTTCTGTAACCATTTTCCCAATACTTTCGTTTTTGATAAATCAAGGTAGAAATTAACAGTTCCTTCAAAACAGTTATATCTCTCTTTTCACAATAAATGAACATAACAAAAAGAGAGCCGAAGATTAGCAGTAGAGGAACTGAACAGAAGAGAGTGATACATTGGTAACACACACACACACATTATATATATATATATATATATATATATATATATATATATATATATATATATATGAAAAACAATACATAACACAGAGCTTCATGTTGCCTTACACCACATTATTCTTAGTTCTTTTCACCTCTTCGATCTATTCTTAAAATATTATTTTCGTATGTTTGCTAATCGCAAAGAATCGTAGCACTGCGTCTTCCATCGAAATAAAGGAGTGGTTACAAGATGATGGTGCTACAATACAACTCGCGAATTATTATTTTTCCTGCCGTTTTAAAATATCGTATCCTCTTTCGTAGCTGCTCCGTAAGCGTAACATATCTACTAAAGAGACTGCCTACACTACGCATGTCCGTCCTCTTTTAGATTACTACTGCGCGGTGTGGGATCCTTACCAGATAGGACTGACAGAGTACATCGAAAAAGTTCAAAAAGGTCAGCACGGTTTGTATTATCGCGAAATAGGGGAGAGAGTGTCACTGAAATGATACAGGATTTGGGATGGACATCATTAAAGCAAAGGAGTTTTTCACTGAGGCGGAATCTTCTCAAAAAAAAAAAAAAAAAAAAAAAAAAAATAATTGTGGTAAGGTCTTATGAGACCAAACTGCTGAGGTCATCGGTCCCTAAGCTTACCCACTACTTAATCTAACTTAAACTAACTTACGCTAAGGACAACACACATACACCCATGCCCGAGGGAGGTCTCGAACCTCCGACGGGGACTACCGCGCGGACCATGAAAAGGCGTCTTAGACCGCACGGAGAGATGTAGGTGTTCGTTTTTTCCGTGAGCTATACGAGATAGGAATAATAGAGAATTGTGAATGTGGTTCGATGAACCCTCTGCGAGGCACTTAAATGTGATTTGCAGAGTATCCATGTAGATGTAGAGTGTCTGACTGCCGCGTAGAGGACCCAGTACTGCTAGGAATTTTTCCACAGTAGGGTTGGGAAGGGGTGCGCTCAGTCTGTTTAGGCGAATTGAGGAACAACCTTAATTAGATGAAGTGGCTTAGAGGTACGGGAAGTTCAAAACGGGCGGGAGAGCAGTCTGCGGACCCCATGACCCTCCGTACAGCATCCAAAAGACACCATATGGCAGAGGACGACACGGTGGCCGATCCTCTGGACCTCGTCTCAGAGATATCTTTTTTTTTTTTTTTGTAATATCGTGTGTGATGAATTGTGGGAAGGGTGGTAACAAAAGTGAGCAGCCGCTAGACAGGGCGGCGGCTAGGTGTGGCCAGCGGGCAGTGCAGCAGCTTCCGGATTGGGGTCGTGCCGCTGGCCGCTGTTGCCAGTACGACGCAGACGCAGTTTAACGGTCTTTGTGACTGGGCGCTGCAGGCTGCGCGCTCGATTCACACGAACCGGCCTCTGGCTACGTACGAGCCGAACCGCAGCGACTCGATGACAAGTTTTTGCCGCGGTCGTAAAATGCGAGCGCGCGAGTGCAACTACCGGACGCGAACAAGTTGGGCCTCATCCGGCCGGGCCAGCGCAGCCAGCGTGAAACGACACGGGAGGGCAGCCCGCCGTATAGAGGTCGGCATAAATCGAGGCACGCTGGTGACACAGCATTCCTGCCTTTTTGCCGGCCGCGGCCGCGGCTGCGGCTGCGGCAGCGTCGCTCCACTGACATTGTGTCCGACATCCGGCTCCGCCCTGCATTTGCCTGTCTGCACCATTCCCACCCCTGTCGGCACACACACACTAAACACCAGCTGCGACTACTGCCTCGTACTCGAGCTAGTCGACGGACTATTTACCGTAGTTTGGGTGAAACCGTCGAATCCAGAAGGAATCTCTAGTGCCAAACACAGCTTGCCCTTTTTCCGCACGATATTCTGCGAACCACATATGAAGGCCAATGGGCGGATTTCGTGTTCCTAGATTTCCGGAAAGTGTTTGACAGAATACCACAGCCGGCCCGGGTGGCCGAGCGGTTCTAGGCGCTACAGTCTGGAACCGCGCGACCGCTATGGTCGCAGGTTCGAATCCTGCCTCGGGCATGAGTGCGTGTGATGTCCTTAGGTTAGTTAGGTTTAAGTAGTTCTAAGTTCTAGGGGACTGATGACCTCAGAAGTTAAGTCCCATAGTGCTCAGAGTCATTTCAGCCATTTTGAAAAATACCACACTGTTAACGAGGTACGAGCATACGAAATGGATCCTCTGATATCTGACAAGGAACCCATTGAGTGTGAGATCGCAAGTTCGATCTTTAGCAAGGCTAATTTGAAAATTTTGTGTTAACAATTACGACAGGAAAAATATTAGCCGCTAAAGACTCACCGTGTGCATCAGGGGAACGACAGAAAATGAGTGTCCGGGAGGTGCAGAGATCAACCTTCTATAGGATGTATGTATTAAACTTCAAAAGAATGGACATCGTTGACATCTAAGAAACGTTCAAAACAAACCGTTGCACCATGAACACCAATTGAAAAATGGCACGAGTGATCACAAAGGTTCGCACCATCAAGATCGAAGGTGAACTCCTTCGGAGTTACAAACCGTACAGAACGTTCAGCTAGATGTGCACTTTTAAGGAATATATATACAATTACCCTGGTGTAACGGGGTGATGAAAACTGATGGATTGTGATGGCATGCAACCGAATGCGAACAATTTGTTGTGGAGCTTATTGTGAAACTGGCTATCCTTTTAGGCGTAGCTGCAGATAGTGCGATAATATGATTTGTAGACGCGATAAAAATAAATATGCAGAGGCTGAATTTGTCCATTGATTCCACTTTTCAGGAAGGGTACTTTCCTCTAAAGGAGTATGATTTGTATACGCAGACCAGGAATCAAGCAAAAGCAAGTTATTTTGACCAGCTATTTGCCAGAGCACTGCTCATACCAGCCGGCCGGAGTGGCCGTGCGGTTTTGGGCGCTGCAGTCTGGAGCCGAGCGACCGCTACGGTCGCAGGTTCGAATCCTGCCTCGGGCATGGATGTGTGTGATGTCCTTAGGTTAGTTAGGTTTAATTAGTTCTAAGTTCTAGGCGACTGATGACCTCAGAAGTTAAGTCGCATAGTGCTCAGAACCATTTGAACCATTTTGAACTGCTCATACCTTAGTTGTAGTGCTCTTACTCCCAAAAAAAATGGTTCAAATGGCTCTGAGCACTATGGGAATTAACTTCTGAGGTCATCAATCCCCTAGAACTTAGAACTATTTAAACCTAACTAACCTAAGGACATCACACACATCCATGCCCGAGGCTGGATTCGAGCCTGCGACCGTAGCGGTCGCGCGGTTCCAGACTGTAGCGCCTAGAACCACTCGGCCACTCCGACCGGCTCTTACTCCCATTTCACAACTATTGCTTGCTGTGACGTAAATATTGAGCCCTTGTAAGATCACGTAGACGAGAAAGAATCGTAGGAGGCAGAGGTCAGGTTAGGTTAGTGTTGTTTAACGTCCCTTCGACATCGAGGTCATTAGAGACGGAGCGCAAGCTCAGGTTAGGGGAGGATGGGGAAGGAAATCGGCCGTGCCCTTTCAAAGGAACCATCCCGGCATTTGCCTGAAACGATATAGGGAAATCACGGAAAACCTAAATCAGGATGGCTGGAGACGGGATCGAACCGTCGTCCTCCCGAATGCGAGTCCAGTGGGAGGCAGAGAAACTCCAGCTTCTCACAGCACAATAAATACAATGATAAGCCGAGACCTCATAAGGTTCGACGTTGGATGTTGCCTGGTGGGGTTGCGAGTACGTCACGTGGTAACAAAAGTATGTAAGCGGAGTATATGCGGACCCCTAGCGAAGATATGGACTTCAAATTGGAAATCCACTGAGATAAGTGACTTTGACACAGGGCAGATTATTACACTGACAGAGCCAAAGGAACTGGTAAAACTGCATAATATCGTGTAGGGCCCTCGCGAGCCCGCAGAAGTGCCGCAACACGACGCGGCATGAACTCAATTAATTCTGAAGTAGTGCTGGAGGGAACTGGCACCACGAATCCCGAAGGGCTGTTCATAAATCCGTAAGAGTTAGAGGGGTGGAGATCTCTTCTGATCAGCACGTTGCAAGGCATCCAAGATGCGGTCAGTAATGTTCATATCTGGGAGTTTGGTGGCCACTGGAAGTGTTTAAACTCACAAGAGTGTTCCTGTAGCACTCTGCACAAATCCTGGACGTGTGGAGTGTCGCACTGTCCTGCTGGAATTGCCCAAGTCTGTCGGAATGCACAATGGACGTGAATGGACGTAGGTATCAGACAGGATGCTTACGAACGAGTCACTCGTCAGAGTCGTATGCAGACGTATCAGGGGTCCCATATCACTCCAACTGCACACGCCCCACACCATTACAGACACCTGTGGAACTCATCTGAGTCGCTATCGGGCGCCATCGACGCGTACGCGTATCAGCGGCCCGTTATTTACGTGAATAAAAAAATGGCTCTGAGCACTATGGGACTCAACTGCTGTGGTCATTAGTCCCCTAGAACTTAGAACTAATTAAACCTAACTAACCTAAGGACATCACACACATCCATGCCCGAGGCAGGATTCGAACCTGCGACCGTAGCGGTCGCTCGGTTCCAGACTGTAGCGCCTAGAACCGCTCGGCCACACCGGCCGGCTCCACTATCGCAGGTTCGAATTCTGCGTCGGGCATGGATGTGTGTGATGTCCTTAGGTTAGTTAGGTTTAAGTAGTTCTAAGTTCTGGGGGACTAATGACCTCAGAAGTTAAGTCCCATAGTGCTCAGAGCCATTTGAACCATTTTACCCACTCCTTGGACAACGATTCTCCTTTACTACGTTTTACAGGGGGCGGGGTTTGTAGCTCCCCGTCCGACAAGGATGGTGAACTACATAGCTCTACACCTGTTTACTATCACTTTCACTTGTTAAGTCCGTAACGTCATCATGAACATTGTCCACACAGCCGAGCGTATACGACTCTACACATCCCACTGACTCATTTAGCAGAAACGTTTGTATTTCATTTGGCACTTCTTTCTCACTCTCCGAAATTCCTTGGGTTCCTTTCTGACGAAATGTCAACTTCGGCAACTGTTGTTGTACATATAATGCAATGTTTACCTTGTTTATAGCTGCCATTGCTCTGCTTTGTATCAACGCCACTCACACTATAGCACTGTTGTGATTAAGCAGTTCAACTACTCTCTTTAGCCTCATGTTGTGCTCGCCATTGGATACGACCAGTCCCGCTCCCTGTTGCTGGTAGCGGCCAATATTCTGGTATCGTGGTAGACAATAAATGGGGCATCGAATGTCGTAAACGTCAATGGCCTTTTGCAACCTCGAACTCCGGGGGTTCCTTGTGAGTAGCTCGGAGACTTTTTAAGTAACAGAAGCTAGTATGATGTCCTGTAGGGCGAGTGTACATCCTACACTACAGGATCGTCAGGAATGTATCAGGTAAGTGCGATAGGGCCGCTCTTTTTCTCTGTTAACGAAAATGATCTGACGGATAGAGTAAGCAGCAATCACACTGTTGACGCTGTAGTATACGAGAAAATGTCGTCGTTAAGTGGCCTTAGGAGGACACAAGGAGACTTGGATACAACTTATACAAGGTGCATTCAAGTTCTAAGGCCTCCGATTTTTTTTCTAATTAACTACTCACCCGAAATCGATGAAACTGGCGTTACTTCTCGACGTAATCACCCTGCAGACGTACACATTTTTCACAATGCTGACGCCATGATTCCATGACAGCGGCGAAGGCTTCTTTAGGAGTCTGTTTTGACCACTGGAAAATCGCTGAGGCAATAGCAGCACGGCTGGTGAATGGGCGGCCACGGAGAGTGTCTTTCATTGTTGGGAAAAGCCAGAAGTCACTAGGAGCCAGGTCAGGTGAGTAGGGAGCATGAGGAATCACTTCAAAGTTGTTCTCACGAAGAAACTGTTGCGTAACGTTAGCTCGATGTGCGGGTGCGTTGTCTTGGTGAAACAGCACACGCGCAGCCCTTCCCGGACCTTTTTGTTGCAGTGCAGGAAGGAATTTGTTCTTCAAAACATTTTCGTAGGATGCACCTGTTACCGTAGTGCCCTTTGGAACGCAATGGGTAAGGATTACGCCCTCGCTGTCCCAGAACACGGACACCATCATTTCTCAGCACTGGCGGTTACCCGAAATTTTTTTGGTGGCGGTGAATCTGTGTGCTTCCATTGAGCTGACTGGCGCTTTGTTTCTGGATTGAAAAATGGCATCCACGTCTCATCCATTGTCACAACAACGAAAAGAAAGTCCCATTCGTGCTGTCGTTGCGCGTCAACATTGCTCGGCAACATGCCACATGGGCAGCCGTGTGGTCGTCCGTCAGCATTCGTGGCACCCACCTGGATGACACTTTTCGCATTTTCAGGTCGTCATGCAGCATTGTGTGCGCAGAACCCACAGAAATGCCCACTCTGGAGGCGATCTGTTCAACAGTCATTCGGCGATCCCCCAAAACAATTCTCTCCACTTTCTCGATCGTGTCGTCAGACCGGCTTGTGCGAGCCCGAGGTTGTTTCGGTTTGTTGCCACACGATGTTCTGCCTTCATTAAACTGTCGCACCCACGAACGCACTTTTGACACATCCATAACTCCATCACCACATGTCTCCTTCAACTGTCGATGAATTTCAATTGGTTTCACACCACGCAAATTCAGAAAACGAATGATTGCACGCTGTTCAAGTAAGGAAAACGTCGCCATTTTAAGTATTTAAAACAGTTCTCATTCTCGCCGCTGGCGGTAAAATTCCATCTGCCGTACGGTGCTGCCATTTCTGGGATGTATTGACAATGAACGCGGCCTCATTTTAAAACAATGCGCGTGTTTCTATCTCTTTCCAGTCCGGAGAAAAAAAATCGGAGGCCTTAGAACCTCGTATTATTGCGATGAATGGCAGCTTGCACTAAATGTGCGAAAATGTAAATTACAGGAGATGAGTTTGGAAAACAATCATGAACTGTTAGAAAACAGTGTCAGTGGTGTCCTTCCTGACAGTCAAGTCGATGAAGTATCCAGACGTAACGATGCAAAGCGACATGAAATGGAACAAGCACGTAATGTCAGTTGTAGGGTAGATGATTAGTCGACCTAGATTTATTGGGAAAATTCTAGGAAAGCATAGCTCATCTTTGAAGGAGACTGAGTAGATAACATCTGTACGACCCATTCTTGAATAGTACTCGAATTTGTGGGATCTGCACGAGGCCGGATTAAAGGATGACAACGAGGTAATCCAGAGGACTACAGCTAGATTCGTTACGGTAGGTTTAATCAGTATGTATTATGAAAATATTCCTTGAATTCAAATGGGAATCTCTGGAGGGAAGATGACGTTCTATTAACGCAACCGTATTGAGGAATGTTTGGACAACATTGTTGTGGGGAAACAGCGATTGCTATAAATTAACTCAGTATTAAGAAAACAGTCTTAATCGTGATTTTTTATTTATTTAGTGCCGACCGGTTCCAGCCCATCGCATAGCCTCCTGCCACACCTCGGTAAACGTGACTCGGCCGGCAGTCGACCATATGTTCGCCCTAAAGATGGCCCCTGTGATTGGCTGAAACCGGTCAGCACTAAATAAATAAAAAATCTCGATTAAGACTGTTTTCTTAATACTCTGTTGAGGAAGTTGAGAGAAGCGGTATTTCCGTCAGACTGCAGAACGGTCCTACTGCCACCTATGTACATCTCACGTAAGGACCGCGAAGACAAGAGAAATCAGGGCTCGAAACGAACCATACAAACAGTCGTTTTTCGCTCGCGCCATTTGCTAGTGGAGCAGCAAAGGAGGAGACTAGCAGTGGTGCAAGTTCCCCCCGCCATGCACCGTGTCATGACTTTCGTACTGTTTATCTAGTTACAGCAATACCTGGACCCTCCAAGATGTCGGAATGGTTGAAGCACTGGTTCCTGTCCGGTTGGAGTGGAGCTCAAACCCAATTCCAACCATGAAACTTCCTGGCAGATTAAAACTGTGTGCCCGACCACTCGAACTCGGGACCTTTGCCTTTCGCGGGCAAGTGCTCTACCATCTGAGCTACCGAAGCACGACTCACGCCCGATACTCACAGCTTTACTTCTGCCAGTATCTCGTCTCCTACCTTCCAAACTTTACAGAAGCTCTCCTGCGAACCTTGCAGAACTAGCACTCCTTAACTCCTTCACATGAGTAAGTATCCGTCAGAGCGCCCCAGGACGTTGCTGAAGGATCGATACTGTTCACGAGACAGACACAGCATGTACGTATCACATCAGCGAAAACTGACACAGGTGAAGGTATACCATAATAGATACAAAAAACTATTCCAGTAAAGACGTCTCCACAAGCGAACCTTTAGTGAGATAATTCCGAATTGCCACTAACTTCAGTACAAAATATTGTCCTGATTAATACTTATGTATTTTAAATTTAAACTTTTTGATTATCTCCCCATGAAATTGGACTCAAATTGCACATGGCCTACCGTAACAGGAAATACACTACTACTTGAAGTCCAATGCCTGTTGCAGCTTGCTGTACACACCTACCTGTGAAAGTAGATGTTTTACGTGTTGTCCTCATATTTAGATACAATACTGCACTAATCTCTGGAGTGATTTACAAATTCCTTCAAACATCCCCGGATCATCTCATAAATCTTGACAAGACTGTGCAATTCGCTGCTGAAGTTCTACAACTTTATCAGCGGGAGTGCTGTACACTACACTTTTGAGATGATCCTAAACAAGAAAATCCAGAAAGTTGGGTTCATATACGACAAAACTGATGCGTCACACGTCGTATTCCACTCGGCTCCCTCCGTCGGAGGTTCGAGTCCTCCCTCGGACATAGGCGTGTGTGTTGTCCTTACCGTTAGTTAGTTTGAGTTCGATTAAGTAGTGCGTAAACTTAGGGGCCGATGACCTCGCAGTTTGGCCCCATAAGACCTTACCACAAATTTCCAAATTTCCACATGTCCTTTCATACCGGCAGCAAAATGTACCGCTGCCGCGTCATGAAGAATCTATCACATTTTCCGACCATGAACTTGGGTGAAATGTAGCCAGCCGCTGTCGCCGAGCGGTTCTAGGCGCTTCAGTCCGGAACCGCGCTGCTGCTACGGTCGCAGGTTCGAATCCTGCCTCGGGTATAGATGTGTGTGATGTCCTTAGGTTAGTTAGGTTTAAGTAGTTCTAAGTCTAGGGGAATGATGACCTCAGATGTTAAGTCCCATAGTGCTTAGAGCCATTTTAACCATTTGGGTGAAACGTGAACCCCATTAGATGGCGACCTAATCAAATAGTTAACATTCAAATAAAATTTTACTAATTAGGACAAAACTTCATACTGAAGTCAACGGCGGCTAGTAACCATGTATTCGAAATTATCTCGAAAAAGGCTCCTTTGTGGACCCATGTTTAGTGGAATAGTTTTTCTTCTATTAACGTACA
The DNA here is from genome assembly GCF_023864275.1 of Schistocerca cancellata. NCBI lineage: Eukaryota > Metazoa > Arthropoda > Insecta > Orthoptera > Acrididae > Schistocerca > Schistocerca cancellata. The sequence goes on from NC_064629.1 coordinate 798,659,097, forward strand.
TCGCGATAAAAAAATACGGTGAATAATTTTTTTAGTAGCAACTTCCGAAGCTACAACAATTTGATGTAATTTATCCGCTATCTTGATTCGTTGAGACACACAGCGTCAAGTTGGAACACATTCTGAATTGTCAGGCGGCGTCCAGAGACACTAGACAGAGGATGTGTTTACCGTGTCTCGTCACGCATTTTAGACTTCTAACAATGCGTGAACATTAGTTTCTGTCCAGAGTTGTAAAAAATTGACACAGAAACTCATGGAATGTTGAGACTGGTATATAATGATAATGGTGTAAATCTGAAGACTGTTTACACGGTATGAACGATTTAGCAACGGAAATGATTTGGTACAAGGCGAGCAACATTAGAGAAGTCTAGTAATCTTAAAAACAGACGAAAAAATGCAAAAAGTGGCAGAAATTGTTCGTTGAAACAGATGAATAACCATTCGAAAGCTTACTGAAAAACGTAGCATCTCGTACGGGATCGTGCAAAGCATTTTAATCGATAAATTGCAAACGACACAAATGAGTGGGGATTTGTTCCCAGGCTTTTGAGTGATGAACAGAAGGAAACTCGTGTGTCAGTCTGCACGGAGTTGAAGGATCGTATTCATTCAGATCCGGACTTCATGTCCATAACTAAAAGTGAAGATGAAAGTTTGGTCTATATGTAAGACCCTGAAACGAAAATTCAAGGTTTCAAATGAGAAACCAGTGAATCTTCTCGCCCTAAAAAGGTACGTCAGTCAAAATACAATATCAAAGTGAAGCTGGTTGTTTTTTTCGAAATGGAGGACACAGTGCGATCAGTGTTGCTTCCAAGGGGAACAACTGTAAACGCCAAACTTCACAAGAGCGTACTGCAACGTTTGCTAAACGATATACGAAGAATGAGACTATAAAAATAGGTCAATGACTTCCTCCTTCGTGACAACAGTATCTACACATTTTGTTTCTGATTCGCGAGCTGTTGGCCAATGTTCCCGTCTGTACACATGCGCCCTTGCTCACCAGATTTAGCACCGTGCGACTTCTGGCCCTTTCCACCAACTAAAACCGCGCTTAATGGAAAAATGTTTTGACAACATTCATGACACAGAGTGCCGCGACAGAGCAGCGGAACGCCCTTCGAAAAGAACCCTTCCAGAAATGCTTTCAGTCCTGGATTCAACGACAGTTCTTTGAAGGAGGTTAAATCAAAATTCCTTGTAAGCTTATTACTTCGTTTCTAATAAAATTATTCACCGTAGTTTTTGATCACATATCGTATATTTTCGCTTGTGTCAGTTTTCGCTATAAGTTACACCGCGAATACAGGATGACTTTTCAATAACTACGGAAAAACGAACGAGGCACAAAAAATGCCGAAAGTAATCAAAAGATTATGTGCTATTTTTCATACAGACCAGTATGAATGGTGCTGTAACTAATTTTCTATAGCTCGCAAATGGCAAGTCGCAAGAACCTAAAACTAATTCAACGTTGGGTGATCACATATAACGATTACATGGAAGTGTTTCGTCTAAGCTATTCACGTTGGTTGCAAAATGTACTTTCAGTCACGAAGAAAGCGAAAGAGGGTAACAGCTTTGGAAACATCGTAATTCCTGTGGGCTTGGCCAGGTGGCACTACTTGGTGTATTGAATCGGGCGAGTGCTGGGTTACCGAGCATGTGTCTGCCTGTATCAACCACAGACAGTTTTAGAATGTCATTCCCACAAACAAAAAAAGTTAAATTATTGACTCAAACGTTGACCAAACAAAAAACTTATTTGATGACGTTTCTGTTCTTGCTGGAGTAAGTTCTTAATTCACTTTATAGAAAGTACAAAAATTAGTTTTTATGTACTGACTTTAATGTTAATTTTATACGTGATTATGTAAGAAAAAGAATGTTGGGTATCTCCTACACTCATATCATCTGATGCAGACTGTATTCTTTCCATCCAGAGTACAGGGGAACAGCGGCACAACCCCAGAAAACATCCTTGTTCATTCTTCATTACTAGCGGAGCATTCCGTTCGTGAAAGACTCAATGGCCTTTCAGAGCATATTGTAAAAATTAATCCACTAAAAGGAATTTGTGCACACAAATATAATTACGATCTACACCGTGCAACACAATTAAAGGATCACTCTGCCTCCGATTGCGACGTAGAAGTTTGAAACTTGGCTCCAAGGTGCGTGCAACTTTATTCTGTTATGGCGCAAAAGCACAGCGCCTCGAGAGATCACTTTAGGACTTGGCAACGTTTCGAAGAACAAGGTGTCGAGATATGTGAAAAATAGGCTAGAGGACAGAAGTTCATGTGAGCTGTGAGGTGGGTCAATGATGTCGCGCCGGCCGTGGTGGCCAAGCGGTTAAAGGCGCTACAGTCTGGAACCGCGCGGCCGCTACGGTCGCAGGTTCGAATCCTGCCTCGGACATTGATGTGTGTGATGTCCTTAGATTAGTTAGGTTTACGTAGTTCTAAGTTCTAGGGGACTGATGACCTTAGAAGTTAAGTCCCATAGTGCTCAGAGCCATTTGAATGATGTCGCACTGGCACAAAATTTCACCAAAATTCCGCCCAACGCCATCGTGGAGTGTCACTGAGGTGGAGAGGTTGTCACACCCCCTCTTATCCACATTTTACCCCTTCTTTTGACGCCTCTGCGCTGGAGGTCAGAATCGCGAAGCCCAGTGTTGAAATCACACGGTTTACTTACAGGTGGTGGAGGAAAGCATTTCAAACACATTGACGCTCAGAATCGGCAAGAAAACGCCTTAGGGGGTGGCTTAAAAGCGATCAGTGGAACTACCCCTTTCCTTAGAGTGTTCATTCCCACACATTTTGCAGTTGAAAACGAGAGTTCAAAATGTGATGCGTAACAGAACGACGGTTTTTACAATTTTTGACACTACTGACTCTTCCCGGACGATTAAACTCTTCTCTAAGAACATCACAGGCCAACGTGATTGCTCCCCTTTGCAGCGCATTGAGACCGTTTTTGCTCTGGTGCGCAGTGTGGAACCACTAGGGAACGCACAAAATCATAAGACTAAATTTGAACGCGATCTGAGGCATCAAAGGGCACCAAATTTCAAACTTCTACGTCGCAATGGGAGACAATTACGGCGTTCGGAAAAGAATCCTATAATTGAGTTGCGCAGTGTATTTAGAAAAGATAAGCCAATGGCAACACAGACTTTTTTGAACCGAATTATAGAACAGGAATGAGATGTTATTTTTAGTGCTGATAAGATAGGCAATAAATATAATGCCTTCCTCAACACAATTTTCGTGCTCTCCATATTTGCTTTCGATTAGAATGTTCAAAACGAGGTACTACAACTAACAGCCAACCTGGGGTGGGTGACTAGTGGAATAAGGGTATCATGTACAACAGATGGGAATTACATCAAAACGACTGAAAAAAAAAGTTCAAATGTGTGTGAAATCTTATGGGACTTAACTGCTAAGGTCATTAGTCCCTAAGCTTACACACTACTTAATCTAAATTATCCTAAGAACAAACACACACACCCAAGCCTGAGGGAGGACTCTAACCTCCGCCGGGACCAGCCGCACAGTCCATGACTGCAGCGCCTTAGACCGCTCGGCTAATCCCGCGCGGCAAAACGACTGAAATAGTCACAATAGAATTGCAGTGACCCATTACAAACAGTATTGTAAGGTGCTTAAAGATGTAATTAAGAGGGCAAAAGGCATGGAGAATGCAAATAGAATAGTTACCCTGAACCTCTGGGTATGCCACTAGCCTCGATGATTTCAAAAGAACAGGTATCTGGGTCATAAGCTGGGAATGCAAATGATCCATTCAGTGGTATTTGTGATGATGCAGCGCAGTAACGGTGCATATGCATAGCATTTCTCCCCGGCGACAATGAACTTGTCATCCACGCCTGAGTAATTGCCTTATAACACATTTATATAATCGGGATTGTAATCAACATAGTACTACTGTGACGCGGACGACTCACTGGCCGTTATACATCCATACGAACAATGTCTTAAAAGTTAATTGTGAGCGTTACATAGCTGTTAATGTAGCTGCGATGATGAATGTGGTTGTAACACTAAAAGTCGACTCGCAGGAGGCAGAGTAGACCGGTGAGGAGCAGGCTCTAGTAAAAAATAGCAGTAGACTCCGTCTGGTTAGTGAAAGACTTAACGTTTTTTTCCAAGACGCTCACTAAACCAGCGCATTACGCACATGTTAGAAACTTATGATAAAGCAATAAATAACATTTTCTGGGAATTCCTCAACTTGTTTCCCATTATTTTATTTCATCAAGAAGTAGTAACGACTTTTTCAGTAAGAGTAATTTGTTTTTCTAGTTTATTTACTTCAGTAGCTATTTATGATGTTCTTCTATACTCTACATTAACTACCTACTATCCGGCCGCAGTGGTCTAGCGGTTCTGGCGCTGCAGTCCGGAACCGCGGGACTGCTACGGTCGCAGGTTCGAATCCTGCCTCGGGCATGGGTGTGTGTGATGTCCTTAGGTTAGTTAGGTTTAAGTAGTTCTAAGGTCTAGGGGACTTATGACCTAAGATGTTGAGTCACATAGTGCTCAGAGCCATTTTAACTACCTACTATCATCCATTTGTTATGGATGTGGTATACAAATATGCATGTTGTATACAAATGTGTCACACTATTGCCCACTTTAGACATCTATGTGGTGGGTCGAAACATGCTCCAAGAATAAAACGCATGTAAACATAAAAATGTCCTAAATCACGTGAGGCAACTGTGAGGGTGAGCTCTTCCCAGAGGCTTAGGCTGATTTCCCTCGCCATCTGTGTCAGTCTTCCATTCGTAACTGTCACTTTATCTTTCCTTCTTTCTCTGCCTCCCGGTTATGATGTTTCGGCTAAAGAACATAGTTTTCGCAACATTTCCTGTAATCCCAGGTAACAAGTTTCTGGTAATCAAGTGTCGGTGTTGGCGGGCCCAGGTGAGGCGTAAAGCTTTGTGTCGTGCAGTCATCAAGGGTACACGAGTCGATCTTCGGCTCCGAAAGCTCATATCGATATTATTTCGTTGAATGGTTCACACGCTGACACTTGCTGATGGCTCAGTACTGAAATCTGCAGAAATTTGCGGAAGGTTTGCACTTCTGTCACGTTGAACGATTCTCTTCAGTCGTCGTTCGTCCCGTTCTCGCAGGATTTTTCTTCCGGCCGTAGCGGTGTCGGAGATTTGATGTTTTACCAGATTCCTGATAGTCACGGTACTCTCGTGAAATGGTCATATGGGAAAATCCCCAGTTCATCGCTACCTCGGAGATTCTGTGTAGCATCGCTCGTGCGACGATCGCAACGCCACGTTCAAACTCATTTAAATCTTGATGACCTGCCATTGTAGCAGCAGTAACCGATCTAACAACTGCACCAGACACTTGTCTTATACAGGCGTAGCCGACCGCAGCGCTGTATTCTGCCTTTTTATATATCTCTGAATTTGAATACGCATGCCTATACCAGTTTCTTTGGCACTTCAGTGTACGTCTCCCTACAGTTTAGAGATGAATTTCTCTCGTCTTTGAAAGTCACTTAATAATACGATGGCCATTTGAAAAGTAAGGTCCGACTGGTCGCTAAATGGAAACCACTGTGAAAGTAAAAAATACTTTTGTTGTGGGTTGGCAGGAGAGCCAACACCGTATTATTAGAGGAAGCCGAAAGGCACGCGTTTTAGCTCACGCAGGAGGGCGTGAGGTCTGGAACAGGACAAGGAAATTAGACTTTAGAAAAAAGGACGTAGCTGGTGGAATACTTAACTTTAATCCATTAATGATGAGCGTCGCTCTTGACGGTACATGATTACAGTATCAATAGTAACTGGTAATGGCGCCTTGCTGGGTCGTAGCAAATGACGTAGCTGAAGGCTATGCTAACTATCGTCTCGGCAAATGGGAGCGTATTTTGTCAGTGAACTATCGCTAGCAAAGTCGGTTGTACAACTGGGGGCGAGTGCTAGGAAGTCTCTCTAGACCTGCCGTGTGGCGGCGTTCGGTCTGCAATCACTGATAGTGGCGACACGCGGGTCCGACGTATACTAACGGACCGCGGCCGATTTAAAGGCTACCACCTAGCAAGTGTGGTGTCTGGCGGTGACATCGCAATTTTATTTGCAACCGTTCTAGCTACTTCTCTACATAGTTGCCGTTGTTCCGATTTTGCATTTGTCGTAGCGTTTTACCAACTTTTCAATACTCTGGACATAGAAGGCAGCTGCCTGTGATTTCCGCCAGTTCTCTACGCTGGTCTGCAGCTGGTTGCCTGCGCCAAAATGTTGTCTTCATAGCCAGCGGTTCATGTGACGAGAGTTGAAAGTTAGAGGCTGTATGGTGGGCGATCAAAGACTTCCCATACAAAACGCGGCACAACATTGTCGTTGCCCTGCAGTGTGCTGCCGAGAACTGTCATGGAGAAGCTGCTCAATTTGCACTCAGAACTGACAAAAATGGCGTAACGCGATCGACGGATATACTAAAGACACTGACCAACACATTTGTGCAAAGCTTCATCGGACTTTCGCTCTGGTTTACATTTCGCACCCAGTTGCACCCTACTTTCCGAATAGCTCTCGTACTGTAGCTTCCTTCTCAATTAAAATATTGTTTTAAAGATTTGTCTTTATGTCTAAGTCTATTCTCAGCCAGCCGCATTACCGTCTGTGCTGTAGCGTGATTTATGGTACTGGCAGTATTTCAAATTTATCTAATTTCGCCGTCTTGGTGATTTAGTCAAATGTATGTGTGTTTTATTCTTCTTACATATGCGTGGGCTTTACTCTTCTTAGAATGTTCTCGAAATTTTAGCAGTAAGACTCCACGAGATTGACAATGCCTCTTCTGTACCGTTTGCGTTTGACTGGTATCCCCGTAACGCTTTCGCTCTTACAAAACAAATACATAGGGAACGCGTAGTTCTTCTCTGGATCTTCTCTATCTCCTCCACTAATTCTACCTTTTAAGGGTCCCCGAGTTGGAGTAATACACAAGAATGGACGAGTATTCTGTGAGGCAGTTCTTACGTGGACGAGTAATATTTATTTCGGATTCCTCCAGTGAGTCTGTTCCTGGCATCTGCTTTTCCTACTGCTAGTTTATGAGGTCGTTCCACTTTAGGATGCTCTGAGAGGATACTGCCATACATTTAATGGCTATTGCCGTAACCAGTGATTTACGTCAAATAGTGTAATGGTATATAAACGAGCCTTTTCGCATATTTATGCGCAGTATGTTACATTTATATACGTGAAGTGCCATTCCCTGCACAAAGCGCTGACCCTCTGCAGGGATTGCGTTATTTTGCTACAGCTTACTTCATAGAGAAAGAGAAGTAAAATACAGAAAATGTTCTGTAAAACTTCATCTATGTCAGCAGCTTCAGTCTGGAGAACCGTAGTCATTTGAAAATCCATGCAGGAATAATAAAACCGAGTATTAATAAACAACCCAGCAAATACGTATGGAACATTTGTTTACGTAAAACCTGAAAGCGAGGTACGATCAAACAGCATTCAGGCTTAATGCCTAAGAAAAAAGTGTAGAAAGAAATGTTTTTAGAAAATGTATCGAGACATTATACTATCATTTATCAAGATGTTGACTATTTTTAAGAATGAAGTTAAATTTGGTGAGTGGGACAAGAGGAATTGTCGGAAATGAGGCTGTGTGATGGGGGTGGAGGGGAAGATTGTGAACTGTGCTTCGATAGCTCATTCCTTAGAGCACTATCCCGCGAAAGGCAGAAGTCCCAGGTTCGAAACTTGGTATGGCTCACAGTTCTACTTTTCCAGGAAGTTTCAATAAATTATTTATTTTGATGGGTATGATGCAGTAATAGAAACCAGTACTTAGCAAAGAAGGGAAAGCTGTATGGAAAGAGGGATGCAGAGGGGCTGTTCGAAGGAAACAAACTACTTGAAAGCAATATTATAGAAAGAGAAGACGATGTACGTAAAGATGAGATGAAGATACTGCAAAGCAACAAGAATTTGACAGAGCACTGGAAGACCAAAGTCGAAACAAGATTCCTGGAGTAGACGACATTCCAGCCAGCAAAGACAAAACTATTCCACCTGGTAGGCAAAATGTATGAGACTTGCAAAATACCTTCAGACTTCAAGAATGTAATAATTCCAGTGCCAAACAAAGCAGGAGCTGACAGGTATGATTATTATTGAACAGTTCGCTCTATGAAGCGGAAGAAAGAACATCGGCGCGCAACGGTGTAAGCACTTCCTACTCGGCTAGTGGGCTTCGTGTCTATCTTGGCCACAATAATATGTTCACTATGCTGTTTGTAGTAGCTTACCCGCACTCCTATTTTTTTTATTCATTATTAAACCTACTCCTGCATTACCCCTATTTGATTTTGTATTTATAACCCTGTATTCACCTGACCAAAAGTCTTGTTCCTCCTGCCACCGAACTTCACCAATTCCCACTATAACTTTAACCTATCAATTTCCATTTTTAAATTTTCTAACGTACCTGCCCGATTAAGGGATCTGACATCTCACGCTCCGATCCGTAGAACGCCAGTTTTCTTTCTCCTGATAACGACATCCTCCTGAGTAGTCCCCGCCCGGAGATCCGAATGGGAGACTATTTTACCTCCGGAATATTGTACCCATGAGGGCGCCATCATTATTTAATCATACAGTAAAGCTGCATGCCCTCGGGAAAAATTACGGCTGTAGTTTCCCCTTGCTTTCAGACGTTCGCAGTACCAGCAGAGCCGGGCCGTTTTGGTTAGTGTTACAAGGCCAGATCAATCAATCATCCAGACTGTTGCTCCAACAACTACTGAAAAGGCTGCTGCCCCTCTTCAGGAACCACACGTTTGTCTGGCCTCTCAGGAGATACCCCTCCGTTGTAGTTGCACCTACGGTACGGCCATCTGTATCGCTGAGGCACGCAAGCCTCCCCACAAACGGCAAGAGAAGAACTAAAAACTTTGAGGTTCGCCGATGACATTGTAATTCTGTCAGAGACAGCAAAGGACTTAGAAGAGCAGTTGAACAGAATGGACAGTGTCTTGAAAGGAGGATATAAGATGAACATCAACAAAAGCAAAACGAGGATCATGGGATGTAGTCGAATTAAGTCGGGTGATGCTGAGGGAATCAGATTAGGAAATTAGACGGTTAAAGTAGTAAATGAGTTTTGCTATTTGGGGAGAAAAATAACTAATGATGGTCGAAGTAGAGAGGATATAAAATGCAGACTGGCAATGGCAAGGAAAGCGTTTCTGAAGAAGAGGAATTTGTTAACATCGAGTATAGATTTAAGTGTCAGGAAGTCGTTTCTGGAAGTATTTGTATGGAGTGTAGCCATGTACGGAAGTGAAACATGGACGATAAATAGTTTGGACAGGAAGAGAATAGAAGCTTTCGAAATGTGGTGCTACAGAAGAATGGTGAAGATTAGATGGGTAGATCACGTAACTAATGAGGAGGTATTGAATAGAATAGGGGAGATGAGGAGTTTGTGGCACAACTTGACAAGAAGAAGGGACCGATTGATAGGGCATGCTCTGAGGCATCAAGGGATCACAAATTTAGCACTGGAGGACAGCGTGGAGGGTAAAAATCGTATAGGGAGACCAAAAGATGAAAGCATTAAGCAGATTCAGAAGGATGTAGGTTGCAGTAAGTACTGGGAGATGAAGCTTGCACAGGATAGAGTAGCATGGAGAGCTGCATCAAACGAGTCTGATGCAATAAAGGTTGTATTGGACGAAATAAACTTAAGAATAGATCATTAAGCCACGGAAACTATAATTTTCAAGCGTTCAGTAAGAACCTACAAAGCCACGAAACTGTAATCGTAGAACGTTCAGTAAGAACCATACAGACGGTGGCAGTGAGATTCCGCTCATTTCTCCCTGAATGATTTACACTAACGCTATAGTCGTTGATAACTGCCTGTTTTCCAGTGCTTAATTTCATTCATTCATTCATTCATTCATTTCTGTGTTATATCTCGAGCTGTATAGTAAACATTTCCCTGACTGCGATTATGTGAACAAAATAACCACATTTGGCAACAATGGTGTTGTTTTGGAACCCATGAGCGTTTTCAAGTAAGCCTTACTGATTCCTCACAACCTTTGCAAAACTCACTGTTCTTTAACAGTCTACAAGATTGCGGGGGACGCAGAGCTCAGATTGCGACTCTATTCCACCGGATGAAGAGGGTGAACGAGTCGTGGGCGAATGTTAATCATCGATAACGTGGTATCCGGCGTAGCTTGTTTTTCGGCGCGGCAGCAATGTTAGTGTATTTTATGAAAATGAAGCCTGATCTTTCGAGGGAGAGTAGCATTAATCAGAAGCCTGGCGCGGGCACAGCTGCTAAGACTCGGCGTCGATTCGTCATTCTTAAAGACGGCCGAGTGCCCTTGGAGGAACGGGTTTGCCGTTGGTAAAGCAGCGGCAGAGCCCGCCGTGACTCACATCACATCACCGGCCGCTCATTAAATGGACACTCGCCCGCTTGTCGCAGATGCCTCCAGCGGTCGCTATCTAAGGAGCATTCGGCGCTAACGCTATACAGCTAATACACTTCCGTCGGTCTGCTACTCGCAGAGGCGTACTAAACATGAAATACGAGGGGAGTTCAGTAAGTAATGCTACACATTTTCTTTCTCGGCGAGATTCGGTTAAAAAAAAATGAGGAATTTGTTGTGGAACTTCGTGGAATATCCCCACTGCAGCCACTATAGTTTCATGATATCCGACAGTTGGCGGCGCTATACGTAGCATTGAGAATGACGTCTGTAACGGAGGTGGGTTCCAAGCAGAGAGCTTTCACTGAGCTTCTTTTGGATGAAAACCAGAGCATCGCTGATGTTCATAGGCGCTTACAGAATGTTTACGGAGACCTGGCAGTGAACAAAAGTACGGGGAATCGTTTGAGGAGGCGTCTGGTATCGTCCCAACAAGATCGCGCAAACATGTCAGATCTCCTGCGTGCCAGACGGCCGCACGCAGTTATCAGTCCTGCAATGTTGGAACGTGCGGACACTCTCATTCGACGTGATCGATGAATTAGAATAAAACACCTCGCTGCACAACTGGATGTCTCCGTTGGAAGTGCTGACATACTCGTCCACCAGTTGGGGCGCCGGCCGGTGTGGCCGAGAGGTTCTAGGCGCTTCAGTCTGGAACCGCGCGACCGCAACGGTCGCAGGTTCGAATCCTGCCTCGGGCATGGCTGTGTGTCATGTCCTTGGGTCAGTTAGGTTTAAGTAGTTCTACGTTCTAGGGGACTGATGACCTCAGCTGTTAAGTCCCATAGTGCTCAGAGCCATTTGAACCATTTTTTTTGAACCAGTTGGGGCACTCTGAGCGCCCTTCCTCATCCATCCTACAGCCCAGATATCGCACCTTCTGAATTCCATCTGTTTGGCCCAATGGAAGGAGCAATTCGTGGACGGTGGGGAGGCTATTGACGCAGCAAGAAGTTGGATCAGATGTCGGTCAGTAGAGAGGTACCACGCGGCCCTTCCACTAAGGTGGCGTAACACGTCGCAATGAACGTAGACTGTGTTGGAAAATAGGGTCTTGCATCCAAAAGAGTGAGGAGTTGTATGGTGTATTGAAATACTGAATAAAATCAATCAAATGGTTCAAATGGCTCTAAGCACTATGGGACATAACATCTGAGGTCATCAGTCCGATAGACTTAGAACTACTTAAACCTAACTAACCTAAGGACATCACACACAGCCATGCACGAGGCAGGATTCGAACCTGCGACCGTAGCAGCAGCGCGGTTCCGGACTGAAGCGCCTAGAACCACTCGGCCACCACGGTCGGTTGGCTGTCGGTACAGCTGACATGTTGCATCATCGGAACAGATGCAAAATCACTACTCGTCTAACCACACGGATCCCCTCCAGTCACCAGTCTGTGTTGTTTGACCCAAAGAACCCGTGCAGCTGTATGTGCCGCTGTGAGCAGTCGCCTTTTGCGAGATGTCTGCCCCCAAATATCCGTTGCATGCAACGTTCACTCAGAAACTGGTTGAGAGGGGTCTACATTTGCTAAAAGTATCAATTACTGTCGGGTATGAATTCGACTGTCATTGGCAAGACGTGGCACACGTCTCCAGTCGGTTTAGATGTTTCTACGTCGACTGTTCTTACGCCGTGTTATGTTGCTACGAGTGATACAGCATTTCTTGCAGACATGTTGGACGGTCTACTTTGATGCACAAACAAATGACACAGCTTCATTTTCGATGTACTCATGGCCAAGTCCAAACACGACAGCTTCTTTCTGTCATTCTGTCGCGTCTCCATGTCGGCGCATCTTATTTAGCTGATTCCATGCGATCGAGTGGCACATATACACCACTTCACTGCCACAGTTTATTTCAGCGAGGGAGACCGAGCGAGGTGGCGCATTGGTTGGAACATTGGACTCGCATTCGGGAGAACGGCGATTCAAACCCGCGCCCGGCCATCCTGATCTAGGTTTTCCGTGATTTTCCTAAATCGCTTCAGGAAAATCCGGGGATGGTTCCTTTTAAAGAGCACCGCCGATTTCCTTCCCCATCCTTCCCTAAACCGTGTTGTGCTCTGTCTCTAATGACCTCGTTATCGACGGTACGTTAAACACTTTTCTCCTCGTCCTACTCCTCTTCCACCTCCTCCTCCTCCTTCATCGAGGAAGGGTCACATGATCACCTGATGGCATTTCTACAACATCTACAGCAGTCCCAAGCGAACAGTGTCTGTTTAGGGCATGACTAATATTATCGAAGCTTTCTTTTCAATATGTTGAGCGCCTCCGATTCAACTGACTCCTCCACAGTATTCTCGAGGCATCTTAGATAACAGCTAATTAAGTCAACGCCGCTGTTTGAATGGGTGTCCATTTTAAGCAGCAAAATCTGAGTGATTGGTTTACCGGAAGTAGCTGACAAATGCCACTGAAGAGTGCTGCAGGTGCATACCCGAAGGCGACCACGTCTCGTGTGATCGTTTCTGTCCGCCAACCACGCCCACGTCCACGTATGTATACACGTATGTGCTCACGTCTCGTGTAAAGACGTTTTTCGTGTGGTGCACCATTTTCACCACACTGGACAAATTTTAATTGTCAGTTCCCTGACGTTTTCAGTCATGAGGCTGTAAATGCACGTAGGGCACAATGCCACCAGGGAGTGACCACTGCAGTGGACTGTGTGCCTTCGCAGCAGCAGTACTGACTGAAAATGTCAAAGAAGCGACCACTGAAAGCTGTCCATAGTAGAGGAAGCTATGTGACACAGAGTTAAGCTACCACTCAGCTTAACGATTCACGTCGATTGTCTGACAGTCTCTTCTACATCCACATACACACTCCTCAAGCCACCATATGCTTCATGGCGGAGGATACATTATACCACTACCAGTTATTTACTTTCCTATTCCACTCACAAATACAGCAAAGAAAAACGACTACCTATATGCCTCCGTACGAGCCCTAATGTTTCTTATCTTCGTGGTTAAAAAAATGGTTCAGATGGCTCTGAGCACTATGGGACTTAACATCTGAGGTCATCAGTCCCCTAGAATTTAGAACTGCTTAAACCTAACTAACCCAAGGACATCACACACTTCCATGCCCGAGGCAGCATTCGAACTTGCGACCGTAGCGGTGGCGCGGTTCCAGACTGAAGCGTCTATAACCGCTCGGCCACACAGGCCAGCCCTATCTTCGTGGTCCTTATGCGTAATGCACGTTGGCAACAGTGGTATCGTTCTGCGTTCACCTTCAAATGTCGAGTCTCTAAAGTTTCTCAGCAATATTTTGCGCAAAGGACCTCGTCTTTCCTTCTGGGACACAAATCTGAATTTGCTTAGTATCTCAGTAATATTCGCGTGTTGATGGAACGTGCCGGTGGCAGATCTAGCACCACACCTCTGAACTGCTTCGATGTCTCCATTGAATAGGAACTGGTGGGGATCCCAAATACTTGAGCAGTACTCAAGAATGGGTCACACTAGTGTTCTATAAGCGGTATCGTTTATAGATGAGCTACACGTTTCTAAAATTTTCCCAATAAACCCCCTTCCCTACAACCGTCCTTAAGCGCTCGTTACATTTCGTATAGCTTTGAAACATTACGCTTAGATATTTAATCGAAATTACTGTATCGAGCAGCACACTACTAATGCTGTATTATAAAATTAAGGGATTGTTTTTCCTGCTTATTTGCATTAACTTTCATCTGTCTAAAATTGGAACCAGAACTTCTGTCTAGGTCATTTTGTATCCTCCTACGATCACTCAACGACGATACCTTCAGGTACACCACAGCGTCATCAGAAAACAGCCGAAGATTGCTGCTCCCCTTTCCGTCAGATCATTTATGCATATACAGAACAAAAGCGGTTCTGTCAAACTTACATGGTGGAGTCCTGACGATACTCACTCGCAAACAGAGTGAGGGAGAAACGACTGCCTATATGCCTCCATGCGAGCTCTAATTTCTCGTATATTACCTTCGTGGTTCTTATGCGTAATGTACGTTGGCAGCAGTAATGATGAACACTCGTCATCGACGACAACGTACTATTTTCTGTTACTAAAAAGTCTTCGACCCAATATCTGTGAGTTTGCTGGCAGGCGGAGGGAGGGGGGCGTGGTTAAAACCAAAGAAGTTATCAAAACGTTTCCATTTATGCCTCACTCATCTACCTTACATCTGCACTCCGCAGTCCACTTTACGATCGATATGGGTCTACATCTACGACGGAAATATAATTGAAAATTAGAAATCTTGAGCGAAGAGACATACCTTAACAGTTCTGGGCGTATGTCTTGGTGTTTGATGTCTACACCATAGAGAATATAAGCTAATACACTGAAGAGCCAAAGCGACTGGTACATCTACCTAATATCGTGTAGGGCCCCCGCGAGCACGCAGAAGTGCCGCAACACGACGTGGCATGGGCTCGACTAATGTCTGAAGTAGAGCTGAAGGGAACTGACACAATGAATCCTGCAGGCCTGTCAATAAATCCGTAAGAGTAAGAGGGGGTGGAGATCTCGTCTGAAAGGCACGTCCCAAGGTATCCCAGATATGCTCAATAATTTAATATCTGGGGAGTTTGGGGCCAGCGGAAGTGTTTAAATCCAGAACAGTGTTCCTGGAGCCACTCTGTAGCAATTATGGACGTGTGGGGCGTCGCATTGTCCTGCTGGAATTGCCCACGTCCTTCAGAACGCACAATGGACATGAATACATGAAGGTGATCAGACAGGATGCTTACGTACATGTCACCTGTCAGAGTCGTATCTACATGTATTAGGGGTCCCATATCACTCCAACTGCATACGCCCCACACCATTGCAGAGCCTCAACCAGCTTTAACAGTCCTTTGCTGACATGCAGGGTCCATTGATTCATGAGGCTGATCCATACCCTTACACGTCCATCCGCTCGAGACAATTTGAAACGACAATCGTCCGACCAGGTAACATGTTTCCAGTCATCAACAGCTGTGTCGATGTCGATGGGCCCATGCGAGGCCTAAAGTTTCGTCTCGTGCAGTCATCAAGGGTACACGGGTAGGCCTTCGGTTCCGGAAGCTCATATGGATGATGTTTCGTTGAATGGTTCGCAAGCTGAAATTTGTTCATGGCCCAGCATTAAAGTCTGCAACAGTTTGCGGAAGTGTTGCACTTCTGTCACGTTGAACGATTCTCTTCAATCGTCGTTTGTCCCGTTCTTGCAGGATCTTTTTCCGGCCGCAGCGATGTCGCAGATTTGATGTTTTACCTGTTTCCTGATATTTACGGTATACTCGAGAAATTGTCGTACGGCAAAATCCCCACTTCATCGCTACCTTGGAGATGCTTTGTCTCAGCGCTTGTGCGCCGACTGTAACACCACGTTCAAACTGACTTAAATCTTGATAACCTGCCATTGTAGCAGCGGTAACCGATCTAACAACTGTGCCAGGCACTTGTTGTCTTATATAGACATTGCCAACCGCAGAGTCGTATTCTGCCTGTTTACATATATCTGTATATGAATATGCATGCCTGTACCAGTTTCTTTGGCGCTTCAGTGTAATAAACTGCGGCTCCCGATAGTCGATAGGAGATATCACTGCAGAGGAAAAGTGTACAGCTAGATATCGAATAATTTAAGGGGGGTAGGACGTGAAACGGGCCGACTTGGAGCAGGAGAGGCACCACAGGACATTTTAATTTACACTGTCTATACTTTTACAAATAAATTCATAAAACGTTGTTAGCATGACCAGGAAGGATTCAGGATTCACACTCGTAGCAGAGTAAGTTCAAAAACATAACAAAACAATTTTTTTTTATATGTGAAATTTCATCATTTTTTCACTTGGTATTGGCTGCATTTGTTGCTGTAGGTACACTTTTCTTCATAAGTAAGAGAGATTCTTCGATGAATTTTGCACAGCATACAAACTATACTTACAGGTGTATGAAACTCTAGAATTTCCCAAATCTGTTAAAAACTGTGGTCAAAATTGATAAAATTAACTATAAAATTCGAGTTTTCTCTAAACACGAAGTTTAAAACGTAACAGCCCATTCATTTTTCCATAGATTAAATAAATTGTAGATTTTCATACACCTGTAACTATGGTTTGTAAGCTGTGCAAAATTCATCGAAAAATCTCTCTTACTTATGAAGAAAAGTGTACCTATAGCAACAAATGCAGCCAATAGTAAGTGAAAAAATCATGAAATTTCACATTTAAAAAATTATTTTTTCGTGTTTTTGAATTCCACTGCTATGAGTGTGAATCCTTCCTCGTCATGCTGACAAAGTTTTATGAATTTATTTGTAAAAGTATAGACAGTGCAAATTAAAATGTCTAGTGGTGCCTCTCCTTCCCGAAGTCGGCCCGTTTGATGTCCTACCCCCCTTAAAAACTACGAGAAAAAGTCAAATGCAGTTAGTGAAAAAATATTTTGCTTGTCCGTTTTTGGCCCTGACTTCTGTATTTTCGTCTGAAGTCCTCAGTGAGTTTTTCAACACTGTGACTACTACCACCTTAAAGTTAGTCGTTTTCTTAGTTTTATTAGTACCAGCACTTGGTCCGCGATATCATCTAAGATACTTATGTTCCTAATTCAGTTGCTGTAACTGTCAGGCAAAAGATATATGTTTACCACACCTTTAAACAGTTTGCTAATCCCTAAAACTGGAACTTGGTTTCGTGACCAATCCGTCGTAAAACCAAAACTTATAGAATGCATATTCAAATTAAAAAATCCTTCTCTATACATTGTCGTAATTTATTTCGCCAGGCAAATAGAACTAGAAGCTCTTATATCTTTACGATTTTCCCCCTCGGTTGGGGTAATTTACGACCACTTATAAAGTCGGCACACACTTGGCAGAACGTACATTTTGCAGTTATTGCAGACAGAAAGAAATGCACGGCCGCAAATTGCACGTAATATTCCTAGAAGCGCACTGACGCTGGAGCGCTGGGGACACTGGAGCAACAGCTGAATAATTCAGGCCGGTGATAACCTTCCGATCAAAGATGGTGATAAACACAGAAAAAGAAGAGACGACTACGAAGTACAAGATAAAAGAAGAGCAACCAGCACATGTAAATAAAGTAGCGTGACATAAACTAGTCGACTGCACGAAGGCTTCCGTGATTATGATACTAGGAAAGGCCAAGGTAACGGATATTCTGTTGGCGTAGCTTAGCAGCTCGTGCGCAGCGAGAGAAGAGCGCGGCCGCTAGGCGAGTCAGCGATAATTACGTAGTCACTCTCATCGCCGGCATTCTTAATAAACATATCAATGACCACAAAAACCGCTTCGTAACGGGATCTCACGCAACCGACGCGCCAGCTCTGGCGCCGCCGCCGCGCGCGCCCGCCACAGCTCTCACAAATCCTCCGTGCTTATGCTTTTAAAAATATCCCGTCAGCACGCCATTTCGTAACATTTCCACAGCCACGAAACATATTCGCAGGAATTTTTAAATCAGTTTTCGACCTCACATAATTCCGCACGTAATATTTTCACGAATGAGGATACTACCATAACAATCTTTACTGTCGAAAATACCAGATGGCTATAGTTAAACTGTAGCTACTCACAGAGGACCAGTGTGGGCTGTTATTATCGACTGGCATAAAAACTTTGGCAGATATTGTAATGCGTTAATGCGGAGGCCATTTACGCTGGAAAAAAATTAGTTCCAATTTTGGCCACCAGGTGTAAATATGGAGCTGTCAATGCAAGAGCCGGCCGTAGTGGCCAAGCGGTTAAAGGCGCTACAGTCTGGAACCGCGCGACCGCTACGGCCGCAGGTTCGAATCCTGCCTCGGGCATGGATGTGTGTGATGTCCTTAGGTTAGTTAGGTTTAATTAGTTCTAAGTTCTAGGCGACTGATGACCTTCGAAGTTGAGTCGCATAGTGCTCAGAGCCATTCAATGCAAGAAAGACGTGGATAATATTTCCATAGGTATTCGACTAGGAACGGGACGTGGGCAGGAAAGGTCAAAAAACTGAGAAACGCACGCTGTTGATTTCATTATTAACTGCCTGTTACACAATTTGTTCATTATAAGCACTGGAGACGTCGACAAGACGTTGCATCCGCAAAACGACGTGATCAAAAGCTGCTTACAGCAGTTCCGATGAATTCTGAGCAACGTGTTCCCGTAAACTGGCCTTCAGACGAGGTAGAGCCCGAACACGTCCCCGGTAAACGCGTTCTTTTAGATATCCCCAGAGCCAAAAGTCACATGGATTCAGAACTGGTCATCTTGCAGGCGATGCATCTGGAAAATCTCTGGAGGTAACACGTTCGTGGAATGTCGTGTAGAGCAGATCTTTCACTGGGCGTGTGACATGAGGTATTGCATTATTTTGCATGAAAACACTGGTTTCCACACAGTTGCGCTCTTCCAAAGCGGAAATCACATGCTGTTCAAAATGGTTCAAATGGCTCTGAGCACTATGGGACTTAACATCTGAGGTCATCAGTCCCCTAGAACTTAGAATTACTTAAACCTAACTGCCCCAAGGACATCACACACATCCATGTCCGAGGCAGGATTCGAACCTGCGACCATAGCAGTTGCGCGGTTCCGGACTGAAGCGCCTAGAGCTGCTCGGCCACCGTGGCCGGCTCACATGGTGAACAAGGAGGTTTCGATAACGTGACGACGTCACGGTACATTTGACATGGCGTATGAGTGAATTCTCTTCAAAGAAGGACGGGCCGAGAATAAACATGATCGTGAATCCACACTGCACAGTCACATACAGTGGGTGAAATGGCTCTTCGTGTAAAACGCGCAGTTTAACAGCACCCCAAATTCGGCATTGTGTGTATTCACTGCACCCTGTACTGTAAAATGTGCCTCGTCTTTCCATAGTACGTTGCCCAGCCCATGCCGTCAACTTCGATCCGTGCAGAAACCGAAGAGCAAAAATGGTTCAAATGGCTCTGAGCACTATGGGACTCAACATCTTAGGTCATAAGTCCCCTAGAACTTAGAACTACTTAAACCTAACTAACCTAAGGACATCTTACACACCCATGCCCGAGGCAGGATTCGAACCTGCGACCGTAGCAGTCCCGCGGTGCCGGACTGCAGCGCCAGAACCGCTAGACCACCGCGGCCGGCAAACCGAAGAGCAAATTCAGAACATTGCTGCGGATCATGAGGTTTCAGTTGCTGCACCGTCTGGATATTGTACGAGTACCAGAGTAAAATAGACCGTAAAGCTTTCCGTTGACCACGGGATTCTGAATTCTCGCGACACTACATGAGCACTGGTTGTACCCGGAGCATGGTCGGCTACAGCACCAGCACCCTCGTCAGTAACGTCCACCGGGAAAGAACGCCTTCCTCTTTCAGGTGCCATACCAAGTTCACCCGTGTTTTAGAACATCAATATCACATTCTTTACACCATTTAATGACATCAGGCTCTCCTCGCACCTTTCAGCGATACTCTCTCAATGATGCAATGTAATTGCTGCCGCTCACATACGATTAGAACAGTTCACTAACAGCACACAGTCTCTCTTCTTGACAGACAAAACGTTATGGCTTGTTAAGTGACAGATGTCATGCCATCGTACAAAATGTACAGCGCCAGATCTGCACCTAGAGGCCAAATTTGGAACTAATTGTTTGCCAGCGTAAATCACTTCTGCACTGCATTAACGCATTAGCATATCTAGCAAGTTTCGCTGCCATACGATAATTACAGTCCACACTGGCCCTCCGTGAGTAGCTTATAAACATCTGGTACTCATAAATAAAAGATATTGTAATAATCATACTGAGAAACATTTCAGACTACTCAAAATGAACAAGGCACTAAGCTTTGATGGAATTTCTGCAAGATTTTACATTTAATACTCTGCATAATCAGTGTGACTAGAAAGGAACGGAGGTCACTACTATTAAAAAAAAAAAAAACGGTTCAAATGGCTCTAAGCACTATGGGACTTAACATCTGAGGTCATCAGTCCCCTAGACTTAGAGCTACCTAAACCTAACTAACCTAAGGACATCACACACACCCATGACCGAAGCAGGATTCGAACCTGCGACCGTAGCAGCAGCGTGGTTCCGGACTGAAGCGCCTAGAACCGCTCGGCCACCGCGGCCGGCTACTATTTACAAAACGAGTAAAAGACTAGATGCACAGAATTACAGGTCACTTTCGTTAAAGTGCATCTGTTATTGGATTCTACAATATATTATACAGGCGTCACACATCGCGCCCATATGCGATCGTAGATGCCTTGTTCTCGGTTTCAGTAACTCTCCATTTTGCACACACGACTACGTACTTGCCCTGCTTGCTGCACAATTCACATTCGCTACCATTGTTGAACTGTGTCACAACTTCTCTACACTTGCACCGAGCGAGCTGGCGCAATGGTAAGACGATGGACACACATTCGGAAGGGTGGCGGTTCAAGTGCCCTATCGAGATTAAGGTTTTGCATTTCGCTTCAGTCGAATTCCGTGGCGGTTTCTTTGAAAAAAGACAGGGCAGAATTCCTCCCCGAATCCGAGTTATTACTCCATTTCTAATGACTTCGTCGTCGGTGGGACGTTACACCCTAATCTTTCTTCTGTACTTCATGCTGCAAACCTGAATGACCGACAAGTGACACCTGCAAGTACCAGTGTTTTGTTTTTACAGTAGTTTCGTACATCTCTCTTCACGACAAATATAAACTGCGAGAGGGAATGCAGAAAATAAGTCTGTAACTCAGTGCTGACCAATTGTTGGACACAAGTTTACAGGAGAGTTTTTCTTCTTTTGATTATAGAATTCCTTCCCCCCCTCCATGACCAACACCCGCTTTGTGGTTTGTAAAATTGTTCAATAACACACTATATTACAGAGAGACAGTATTTCTCTAGGCCCCCTCCATGTCGAGTGCGGCTTCGCTCGCTAGCTATTGCTAACTGTAATTGCACGTACAATTTGTCTCTCTGCCGCCTTGTCTTTCCGCTATTGTTCAGCTGCTTTTGTTCCATCGCAGCGTAATTTCTCAGACCGTCTTCTCATCTAAAGTTGAGGGATTTTTCTAGCAAAGGACTGCCTCCGTGCGGAAGCATAATCGTGCGCTTAGAAACGATGAAAGACTTCCCCACATTTTCATTTAACCTTTGTCAAATTTATCTTTAAATGGAAAAAGGGTATATTCGTAAACTGTAAATTTTTGTATCGAGCCTTACTCCCTTATTAGTGTGACAAGTTACTTAATACCGCAAGATCGGTATTAAATCAAATTTCCTTGCTAAAAATTGTTTGTATATGTTATCGATTGTATTTTAATGTGTAAAACGTTTCTTGTTGAGTCGGTAGTTTTCTTTTAAGTAACAAACCAAATGCAGACTTTTGAGGATTGTGGTTTGATCATCAACTATTACGAGACTAAAAGCGAAAGTTACCATTTAGCGGGCGTGTGTCTTGGAACAGACGTTTATCTTAGAACATTGTTCACAACAAAAATAAATCTACTCATTTTAGTGCTCCAGGCATTTCGCGTCAGAGATAGCTTTATCGCAATCTGACGTATACAGTGTAATGTTCTTACTTGTTTACCTTTTGGTGCTTTGTGAGAATTGCAGGACTAGCGCACTGACGCAGTACTTTAGTTTGAAATGTATATTTATGCACTTATAAAAAGACTACTTCTTCTCCAACCAAGCCTGCAATTTGGGGATGACTGTTAAACAATGAATTTACACCAAAGGAAATAGGCTTTACTTGCCAGCAGGTGCAGAATATAATGATACAGTGGCTTGTAGTCAGTCGACACAAAAAGGTCTATCTCAATATCATACTACAGGATGGACTTTAGCACAGCTACGTACTGAAGGCAGGAAAAATTCTCTGGTAATAGCAATAATGAAGTCAATTATGAACTTCAGACATTTCATCTTGGCGATTAATATCGAGCTGATGCCAAAGCTACGATAGAGTCCTTCTCTGAAAGAAAAAGGACCGTCCAAAAAATCAGCCATGTTTTTTTGTGTGATTCAGATAAACTATTATGTAGCACATAATAAAATGTATATTCCACAGAAAAAGAGTCGAAATTTAAGCTAGAATTCATCCCCTTACAGTTCAAAGATGTTAACGTAAAGGGTCTACTTTACGACGGTGGCCCGGTGAGGCGAGAAACTTGATTTACAATTTTCAGTTTGGCTTCAGGACATCTTCATTTCAGCCAGTTTCAACAAACTGTCAGCCAATTTAGTCTATAAGTGCACGGCACAAGAATTAGAGTCAGGCCTATTCTATGAGTTACTTTATGTATTTAGATGGCACATACAACGTCGGCACATTTAAACTCCACGTTCATAATTGAGGTGCGACTCAAACTGACGATATTCAATTTAGGAGGTTTTCCGGAGGCATTCCAACTTCATAAAACCGTAAATAATAATTTTTCGGCCACTTTCATGTAGTTACAAGTGTGTTTAGAATGAAGGTGGCTAATCAGTTTTGCGAATTAGAGGTTACTTGATTATTTAAAATTCACACACAAGAAAAGACAAGAAATTTCTTAAGTAAATGGTCTGTGTTATATTCGAAAGATCCTCCGACAGTTTTTCATGTAATATTGCTGAAGGTAATGAGTTTTTGAACCCCGTGACATGTGACTTTCATTCCTGAGTCCTGACGCCTCAGTACCATGTTATCCTGCACTCTGAGTAACTTCGTTTACGCCATCTACAAGCTAATCGTGTAAACACGGGTCACTTCATTTCTTTTTAAACTGTTAGCAGCTTGCGTATCACAGACGAAAATGGAGACGAACTCAATATTTGTCAAAACGAGGGTAGAAAACCACAAGAAATCCAGTCGATGTAACATTCCAATGGTTATTCACCCGGCATACTTTTTCTGCGTGCCATTTCTGAATAATCCACACACTATACCTTAACGTAAAATTTATTGTAAGTCGCATTTAGTAGTAGCTGCTCCAGTTTGTTGGGAAGCTCACAATCTCTACTCGTATAATGAGGCGCGTTGACCGGTTCCTCGTTCAGTGTTGGGCAGGGGAAACTATCAGCCACTTGTTCGTCCTTACGGTAACTTCAATTACGCTTCACCTAAGGGAGTATGGTGTTTTATAGCCTCAAATTGTCCATGAGATGTTATTTATAGCAATCATCTCTAAAATTAACCGGCGTCCACAATTTATGTAGAAAGTTTTAACAGCAAGATGAAAGTTGTGGGATGTTCCCTTCACGCATTTCCGTGGAGACACGACCGCCTCACTGCCGTCCTAATTTTCTAGAGTGTCCAGTTTTTGTCGTCCCTTGAGCCCACCATTTGGTACTGGCAGCTGCTTTGGCCCTTGCAAAACACACTGTCGGTAACTCTTACAACGTTGTATCTCACCTGTAAGTTCAAAAAAAGGAGCCGCAAGTTGGCTGTTAAAACCACGTAAAAACAGATTAACTGCGACACTTTACACGAATCGATTTTCTTTCCACATCGATGAGCAAGGATTTTGTTACGATCTGTTTTGATCTTCAGTGAGCTGCTTAACCAAAACAACAGTTTGTTAATTATCTCATAAACAACAACGTCTAAAAAAAACGAATGTGCAATGTGTAGATATAAAGTCGTTCGGGAATAATTGTTTGTACGCGTTACTGTTCTTTAAAGTGTGCCGAAGTGTACTGTAAACAATAAGAGTAGTTTGGCTCTGA
The DNA here is from genome assembly GCF_023864275.1 of Schistocerca cancellata. Classification (NCBI taxonomy): domain Eukaryota; kingdom Metazoa; phylum Arthropoda; class Insecta; order Orthoptera; family Acrididae; genus Schistocerca; species Schistocerca cancellata. The sequence goes on from NC_064629.1 coordinate 798,683,347, forward strand.
GCACTATGCGACTTAACTTCTGAGGTCATCAGTCGCCTAGAACTTAGAACTAATTAAACCTAACTAACCTAAGGACATCACACACATCCATGCCCGAGGCAGGATTCGAACCTGCGACCGTAAGAGTGTAGTTTGATTTATTTTATGATATTTAGTTATTCTCTCTCTCTCTCTCTCTATCTCTCTCTCTCTCTCTATCTCTCTCTCTCCCCCCCCCCCCCCGACACACACACACACACACAAACACGTGTGTGTGTGTGTGTGTGTGTGTGTGTGTGTGTGTGTGTGTGTGTGTGTGTGTGTGTGTGTCAATTTCGTGTTTGGAGTGTGTAGCTGGAGTCAGCCCAAACAAATACTGCTCGTGGCGTCTTTCATGCAACGCCCAGTGTCAATGGAAAATGTAGATTTGTTTACCATTACAAACAAAACCATTCTTGAAGTGGAATCTTACGAGATTTTACGAGCCCATTCGATGTAGCAGTCCCAATTTAGTCTAGAGCGATATTAATTTTATCGATTTGTATTAACAGGGACGATAGATCACGATGACTAACTAGTACTCCGGCAGCGGCTGAGCAGCGCTGCCGCATGGCTGTAGCAGTCAGTGGGGGCCAGGGTGGTACATGCTGCACATGGTCTCAAGAGTCATTCAAAGGCACGTCGAATGTCTCTCTGATCTGTATTATTTCTTAATTTTAGACGTATCAGTTCACAAAACATCTGACAAATGCTTTCAGATTTTTTTATTTTTTATTTTCAAGTTGTGTTCAGAAAGCATGATACTAATACTTCATCTGCTTTCTAGCGTCATCTGCTCCAGAAGTGTTCTGGATTCAATACTTGATTCGAAGGAAACCATTACGACATGTTAACATCTCACCAATGAAACTTTTTGTGCCGAAAATACACTCCTGGAAATTGAAATAAGAACACCGTGAATTCATTGTCCCAGGAAGGGGAAACTTTATTGACACATTCCTGGGGTCAGATACATCACATGATCACACTGACAGAACCACAGGCACATAGACACAGGCAACAGAGCATGCACGATGTCGGCACTAGTACAGTGTATATCCACCTTTCGCAACAATGCAGGCTGCTATTCTCCCGTGGAGACGATCGTAGAGATGCTGGATGTAGTCCTGTGGAACGGCTTGCCATGCCATTTCCACCTGGCGTCTCAGTTGGACCAGCGTTCGTGCTGGACGTGCAGACCGCGTGAGACGACGCTTCATCCAGTCCCAAACATGCTCAATGGGGGACAGATCCCGAGATCTTGCTGGCCAGGGTAGTTGACTTACACCTTCTAGAGCACGTTGGGTGGCACGGGATACATGCGGACGTGCATTGTCCTGTTGGAACAGCAAGTTCCCTTGCCGGTCTAGGAATGGTAGAACGATGGGTTCGATGACGGTTTGGATGTACCGTGCACTATTCAGTGTCCCCTCGACGATCACCAGTGGTGTACGGCCAGTGTAGGAGATCGCTCCCCACACCATGATGCCGGGTGTTGGCCCTGTGTGCCTCGGTCGTATGCAGTCCTGATTGTGGCGCTCACCTGCACGGCGCCAAACACGCATACGACCATCATTGGCACCAAGGCAGAAGCGACTCTCATCGCTGAAGACGACACGTCTCCATTCGTCCCTCCATTCACGCCTGTCGCGACACCACTGGAGGCGGGCTGCACGATGTTGGGGCGTGAGCGGAAGACGGCCTAACGGTGTGCGGGACCGTAGCCCAGCTTCATGGAGACGGTTGCGAATGGTCCTCGCCGATACCCCAGGAGCAACAGTGTCCCTAATTTGCTGGGAAGTGGCGGTGCGGTCCCCTACGGCACTGCGTAGGATCCTACGGTGTTGGCGTGCATCCGTGCGTCGCTGCGGTCCGGTCCCAGGTCGACGGGCACGTGCACCTTCCGCCGACCACTGGCGACAACATCGATGTACTGTGGAGACCTCACGCCCCACGTGTTGAGCAATTCGGCGGTACGTCCACCCGGCCTCCCGCATGCCCACTATACGCCCTCGCTCAAAGTCCGTCAACTGCACATACGGTTCACGTCCACGCTGTCGCGGCATGCTACCAGTGTTAAAGACTGCGATGGAGCTCCGTATGCCACGGCAAACTGGCTGACACTGACGGCGGCGGTGCACAAATGCTGCGCAGCTAGCGCCATTCGACGGCCAACACCGCGGTTCCTGGTGTGTCCGCTGTGCCGTGCGTGTGATGATTGCTTGTACAGCCCTCTCGCAGTGTCCGGAGCAAGTATGGTGGGTCTGACACACCGGTGTCAATGTGTTCTTTTTTCCATTTCCAGGAGTGTAGCTATGCCTCGAAGAGGTGAACTTCTTGGCACTTCATTTACATAACTAGCAGCAGCTGTTGGTGAAAATTTTCTGTTCGCCTTCAAATTACTAGTAAAGTTTTTCTTAATTTCCCTAATTATTTACAAGTAATTAATTTGTTTGTTGCGAAACCAAACCTAAGCTGGTCAGTACCCCATTTGTCTATTTCCCACTCTTAGTTTGGCTATGCAAATTCGGACAAAAACTCATTGTGTAATTTATAGGGAGTCTTGTTTTCGCTCCACTGAAACATTTGACCACAAACAATGCAATAGCCTTACGTACTTTGGGAGAATGGAGAACAAACAGGAGAACGTGCCGGGTCACAATCGACGTGTCGCTGCGGAGGTGAAGCAGTCACAGCTGTACAGAGCTCTGTTACTATTGTAACAGCCTGAAACTCACTAAGGTCGAACGGCTTAAGACTATAACAATTGTTCATAATTTTAACTGTCGATCATCTAATTTTACTGAGCCCTCAATAACACATAAAAGACATGAAATTTGCATGTACCAAAATCTCAAGATTTTAACTGCTACTAGTAAATTAATTTTTTGTTTAGAAATAACAGTTAATTTCGAGCACTGCACAACGATTGCGTGAATAACTATTCTTACGTGTGACACTAACGGCACATGGGACTGCTTAGTGGTATTTTATGAATGGTTTAATTACATATTGTAATTTCTTAAATATGTCCGTTTCAGTTCCTAGTTAGTTTGTTCTAATTTGCGCTGCTGCTTTGCAGGAAATTCCATTCGCACTAAAGATATAGCACCCATTAAAAAAAACTGCGCGAGAGAAAACTCAGTGGAATTCGATACAGTGAAGCTTACTCGAAGCCAGTCATTTCGATATTTTGGTTGTCATTATTTCCCTTAGGCTTGCGCTTTTTATTTTGGCGATTGTTTCTTGGAGGATTTAAATTAATAAGCACAGTAATAACAGATTTCATGTTGCTTGAAAGACGAGATCGGCTGTTGCGAGTAAATGACTTGACTGATGTTGTAAGATGGCTAAACTCGTAACAATCTTAATCTACTTTCTGCGGAGTAAAATGTTATAAAATTCTAATCATTCGCTGTTAGTGCTGCAATCGCAAATTTCATTCATCGAGCGAACTGATGCAGTGGTCAGGACACTGAACAGGCATTAATGAGTAGCATAATTCACGTCTCCATCAGGTCGTCTGTGAATGCCCTCCCAAAAAACTGTACAGAACGAGATGGCGCATTGTTAAGTCACTGGACTTACATTTGGGGAGAACTGGGCTTCAGTATTCGATCGAACACCAAGAATTAGGTTTTTCTGTGCTGTTTTCGTAAATCGCTTTTGGGAAGTGCCGGAATGGTTTCTTTTCCTCTCCTTCTCCAGTTCGAGCTTGCTGTCTGTCTCTTATCCTTGGGTCATCGGTCCCATCGGATTAGGGAAGGAAGTCGACCGTGCCCTTTCAAATAAAGCATCCCGGCATTTGCGTGAAGCGATTTAGTGAAACCACGGAAAATCTGTCAGGCTGGACGCGGGTTTGAACCGTCGTCTACCGAAAGCGAGTTCGCCTCCCTCGGTGCTCTTACCCTCCTTGTTGACGAATTGTTAAATTATAATCTTCCTTTTGTCAGTACTGTGGTATGTCGACGGAAGATGAAAATAGTTCAAAAGGTTCAAATGGCTCTGAGCACTATGCGACTTAACTTCTGAGGTCATCAGTCGCCTAGAACTTAGAACTAATTAAACCTAACTAACCTAAGGACATTACACACATCTATGCCCGAGGCAGGATTCGAACCTGCGTCCGTAGCGGTCGCTCGGTTCCAGACTGTAGCGCCTAGAACCGCACGGCCACTCCGGCCGGCTGAAAATAATATAATTGGAAGACCTGAAAACATTTCAGGTGAAAGATGGGTGATTCTCACGCTTAATTCCGTCCTCCTTTCTGAGATAGTACAGGATGGGGCAAATAAAAGTTGCCCGGAGAACAGAGTTCCAGGGTACAAAGTAACACCGTAGAGGAAAGCAAATACAGTACTAAACTGACTATAGAAGGTGTTGAAAGTGACCACCATTCATCTCTTGGCAATTTTTGGCTCTGATAAGCAAGTTGCTGAAGGCGGATAGAAGCTGGAATGCTAGAACTGCTGCAATCTTGTCGGAAATGTCCTGGTGCAGTTCTTGAACACTATGAGGGTTGTTGTGTACATAGTTCCGCGTAGTCAGCGCGTACACAACTTTCCCACTAGAGCGCGCCCCGCTAAGCACAACAGCGGAGGCGCAGCGCTCGTCCGTCTCCGCACTACGAGATGGCGCTGTCTTAGAGACGGACCAAATTCTGCTTCCGCCGATCCGCGTATTAATATGTAACGCAGCCAATGAGATTGCTGCTAACGTAGACCTTTTTCTCCTCGCGGACCACACTCGCGCAGTGATACCTGAACGCGCGAGGTATTATAACGAGTGTACAGACCTCCGATTAGTCAGTCTACATTTGTCTGTAGTCAAGTTTCAGTCTGCGCCTAATAGGATTATCATATTCCTGTACATGAATAGACACTTTGTCAAGTATCAGAGATATGTGAGAATAAGATTAACGTACCAAGACCAAAGGAACTTCAGACTGTCAATTGTAAATAGCATCCAGAACCAAGTTAAGTAATTTTTATGCTGGTTATTATTTTAATAAATGTGTGTGAAAATTAATCAAGTTCTGTTTAAAGTGGTTCACCGTCAATCTGCTACTCTAAGCGTGCACGTGGCATTTCTATCGTCTGACCTAACGGCAGAAGATAAACACGCCACGATAAGACCACGAGACATATTGCTGACACTCGCCTACTTCGTTAGAGCGACAAGTCAAATAATCTGATGGTGTGTGTACCGAACGTCTTACAGTACGCACACCACAAGGGTTATTGTGGAACATCTTAGATTAGCGGGTTGCCCACACAACGTAATCGCACACTGAGGGATCAGTGTCTGGATGGCCAGATTGTCCTCTACTAATAACTCTGTCAGGCGTGAATATTGAGTAAATGTGCTCCAAGATTCGGCCAGCTGTATGGGCTGTTGCTCGGTTAATGCTACACAAATTCCCTTCCGATCACGTACACTCGATCGGGCCACTTTTATTTTTCCCACCCTGTATTTAACTCCTTCTGTATCTAATATGCAAGGTGAACCAGAGCTCCAACGAGAAGCTTTCAAAGCCTGTTTAAGGTTACCCTCTGAGTGTTTTGCCATAAGGGACCCATGTCTTCGGCAGCTTGTTACTAAACTTTCAAAGATTGCTCAGGAACATCTTCTGAGTGTTTTGGTATAAGGGGCCCACGTCTCTGGCAGCTCATTACCGAGTTGCTGCATTTCGTTTGGTTTTTTGCCCCAGTTAGATTATATCCGTACTGCATTGATAATAGTGCACAACGGAGCAAATATCGACGGAACGTGCTGTTTGTGTAGTTTAGAAACAAACTGATTCGACTGAGTAATGGTACTTGCTGGTGGCAACAGTAATATGGATATGGTTTCTCGTCGCCCTCTAGCTTGCAATCGGCAGTTCTCGCGTTTGTTTTTCCCGAATGTGTTTGTCGTATGTTAACAGCAATACACAGCGATATCGATAGATTTACTGATTAAGAGTTGATCGATAATCGCCTCTTGTATGGGCTCAATGAATGCGGCACAACAACGCTATGCTGAATTGCTCCCGCAGCGACGGCAACTATATTACGTGCGTCTTCCTGAGTGTTGTATTACTTTTTGTTGTGCGTTGTAGATTTGGGTTGTTGCATTTTACAGGCGTCTTCAGTGTTGTGAAGGTATTTTACAGAAACAAGGGGGAGTGCGGTAAGAAACAGAAAGCAAGCAAGCAAGCAAGCCATGTGCGGCGACCGGGACCTCGGGAGATTAGTGTTTAACGTCCCGTCGACAACGAGGCCATTAGGGACGGAGCACACGCTCGGATTAGGGAAGGAGGAGAAGGAAGTCCTTCAGAGGAACCATCCCGGCATGTGCATTAATCGGTTTAGGGAAATCATGGAAAACCTAAATCAGGATGGCCGGACGAGGGTTAGAACGTCGTCCTCCGGAGTGCGAGTCCAGTGTGATAACCACTGCGCTACCTCGCTTGGTACCAGGACCTCGCTAGACATTGGCCGAAGGCATATACAGCTCAGAGACCTCAGGTAAACACACTGTGTACTCGAAACAGCCGTGAATATGTGGAAGTCTCATATCTTTCTTTCAAATTCGTACCTTTAATAAATCTAATTAACTGAAGTACTAATTTTATCAGGTAGTTGAAGCGAGCGCTCTGCCTATATGATAGTCCAAGTGTTCTCATGCCTGTTCCAAATTAGCTTTCTGGTAGTAGATGTTCATAAAGAATCACTTTTCTGATTGTTTAATTATTTTCAAATCACAAACGGGGAGACAACGGCCACTCGACATTTTATTTACTGGGTTTGTTATACTGTTTCAAGGTCAATTCAAAGAAATATATCAGCTTCATACATGGAAGCATAAATCTGGGTTTCTGTGTTGCTTATCAGGTAAAATAAGAGACAGTTGAATGAAAACGGACAGTTGGAAAAATTAAGTAAACTGTTTATTATTTCAAAAGTAGTCGCCATAACTGGTTCAAATGGCTCTGAGCACTATGGGACTTAACATCTGTGGTCATCAGTCCCCTAGAACTTAGAACTACTTAAACCTAACTAACCTAAGGACATCACACAACACCCAGTCATCACGAGGCAGAGAAAATCCCTGACCCCGCCGGGAATCGAACCCGGGAAACCGGGCGTGGGAAGCGAGAACGCTACCGCACGACCACGAGCTGCGGACAGTCGCCATAACTGTTAATACATTTATCCCACTGTGAGACACGACGGACAGTGTCTTCATGGAAAAATATTTATGGTTGGCTACAGAACCATGACTGTACCAGGCGTGGACCTCTTCGTCCGAAGCAAATCGACGGCCACCAATATCTTTCTTCAGGGCTCGAAAACTATGGAAATTGAATGGTGCAACAGACATCCTCCTCTAGCATTACTTTTCCTCATCAGTAGTTGTCGATACCAGTATAATTTTTAGAATTTTGGAGAGGTCAATATTATATCAGGTGCTTTTCTGAAAACTTACATATGATTTTATACACAATATGTTAAATTTCAAGCTAAAACTTATGAAAAGGAATTAATTTATTTTTGATGTTACAATCGATAAGTACTGGCTCTAAATGTACAATTAAATTTTTTTAGAAACATTTGAAATTACGAATTATTTGGCACACTTAAAATTTCTGTTATTATCAAGAAAAACTGTAAACTCTTTCTAATAAGGTTATTACTACTGAGTGAAGTAGTAGTAAGCATTTCTCTGATGTGATCGGACGTATTTTTGTATTTTTGGTGAACAATGTAATTTCGGCCCTGTTAGTGTGAAAATGTTTGATATACTAAAATGTGACAAACTAAATTAACGTAACCACAAAAATTCTGCAACAACAATCTTCAAATCTATTTAGATCAATTCAACCATGAGGACCTCCAATGTGAGAATTTCTGCTTCAAGAATCAGACCCCTACACAAGAAGAACTGGAGCGAACTCTATACGGAAAGCTAAGTAAACTAGAAAGATTATTGCAATCTTCGCTCCTCTCAAATTTTTAATAAAAGACTTCGCTCATTGTGTACAATTACTGGAGTTAGGAAGGGGGGGGGGAAGATTACAATGCGGAGAGATGAAGAATGTATGGAGGATTTGTAAAGGCTTCCCGGCGAAACTTCATCAGGCACGCGAGAGCGGGGGAAGTCACGACGACGTTCTTCTTTCACTGCAAGGGCCCCCTGCTCATTGACTTTCTGGAACACGGCGCCACGATTAACGCACGGCAGTACGTGGACTCTTCGCAAAAGCTGAAGTGTGCCGTTAAGTCCAGACGCCCAGGAATGTTGATGGACGGCTCCAGTCAGTTGCAGGATAATGCCTGCCCACACGCTGCCAAGGTTGTTTCGACTACGCTGCAGAAGTTTCTCGGGGAAGCCCTCGGTCATTCTGCATACAGTTCCGATCTCTTCCCAAGCGATTTCTATATTTTTGGAGCACCGAATAAAGACATTTGTGGCCATTGATTTACTGCGGACGAAGAGGAACCCGCGTGGATACAATCATGACTCTGTAGGCTATCGCAAACATTTTACCGTGAAGACATTGTCCGTCTTGTCTCACAGTGGGATACATGTATTGAAAGTTATGGTGGTTACTTTTGAAATAATTAACAGTTTACTTACTTTCTGCATCTGTCTCGTTTTATTTGTCTGCCTCTTATATTAAATATCGTTAGGGGATTCAGGTTGGATAGAGCAACGGGAAGGTTAACCAATAGGCAGCACTGAAGTATTACGGATGTTAAGCAAAATGATACCTTGCGCTATATAAGTATGGGTGCCTGTAGAACCATAACAAAGAATAGTCAGACAGCATTTTGTTAATTTGGGCCTTATTCATTTTTGAAAGAAGGGTAGCCTTAATGCAGGCCTTTATGCGTGTGACCACAAAGTGTTGCAGTTAAGATCATAAGTAATATCCATTCACAATACAGACACCATGCACGCAATCTCTAGAACACAATCAAATACGTGGGGCTAACATTCGACACGCAATCTCTAGAACACAATCAAATACGTGGGGCTAACATTCGATCGCTACATCTAAACTATACTTACTAAGTGTTTTTTAACGATTCTGCAATAGAGTAAAAGTACAAATACGACGGGGTCGAACATAAAGACTATATCCTTTTAGCGCCACACATACCTAAAAAATGGTTCAAATGGCTCTGAGCACTATGGGACTCAACATCTTAGGTCATAAGTCCCCTAGAACTTAGAACTACTTAAACCTAACCAACCTAAGGACATCACACACACCCATGCCCGAGGCAGGATTCGAACCTGCGACCGTAGCAGTCCCGCTCACATACCTACAAAATCCTTATACGTCCTGGGTTACGTCTGCTAACTCCATCTTTCTGATGCAGAAATATGTTTATGAATGTATCCTTCGTACCAACCATAGCTGAAAAAAAAAGGAAAAGAAAACTGGTACCAAGCTCCTGCTACCCGTATTCCCGCAGTTTCAACGCACCCACTTATCCACTCATTTACACTTACCAGCAGCAGCTCCCTGCGGTATGTAGCCATCAAATCGTATCGTAATATTCCTCAACAGATAATATACATTTCAACCTTATATATTTAGGGTTTTTTAATAATTTAAATTGGTCCCGAATGTTTCAAAATTTCATGTGAGCTGAAGAGCGTCGTAATGGCAGCTGACGGCTGGACCCGATGACGGGAAAATTAAAAGATCGTTAAAGAAAGGTGAAAGGAAGATTAATCGCCAGCTCTTACTGTGCACTTTCTTCTGTGGGGTTGGAAATAGCCATTGAAATGAATTTCAACGACACAACATGTGTGGAACTTGATAAAATTATAAGACGATAACAGTTACCATACTTAGTAAGTCCTGTTGAGCTCTTTCGGTAGACTCAACAAGTCAGCAAGAAACTATTCAGTGAAATTATATCATGGAAAGAGCGAAGTGCCGTAGATGTATGTAGATGAAAACAACTGAAAACACTGTCATGAGCAATCGACCGAATTTCCTTAGTTATTTGTATTGAAAGTCAACGGCCTTGCCGCAGTGGTAACACCGGTTCCCGTCAGATCACCGAAGTTAAGCGCTGTCGGGCTGGGCTAGCACCTGGATGGGTGATCATCCGGTCTACCGAGCGCTGTTGGCAGGTGGGGTGCACTCAGCCTTTGTGAGGCAAACTGAGGAGCTACTTGATTGAGAAGTAGCGGCTCCGGTCTCGTAAATTGACATATGGCAGGGAGAGCGGTGTGCTGACCACATGCCCCTCAATATCTGCATCCAGTGACGCCTGTGGGCTGACGATGACACGGCGGCCGGTCGGTACTGTTGGGCCTCCATGGCCTGTTCGGGCGGAGTTTAGTTTAGTTATCTGGATCTGCAACCAGCAGTATAAATGCATCCTGATACAGATTTCCTGCTGTTTTCATAAATAGCTTCACACGACTGCCGGGATTGTCTTCCCAGACATATAAGGACCATTGTGTTGATTTATTTGTCTACAAGAAGCAAGTTCCCTGATAACCTCGACGAGGAGTTAAGCCCAATTTTCCCTCCTATCTAACGAGTTGGTAGCGTATAGTTTAGAAATTTATTTATTTAATCGTATGACTAGGGCCCCCCTTCGGACGCACCGTTCGCCAGATGCCGGTCTTACAATTTGAGGCCACTTCGGCTACCTGCAGTCGATGAGGATGATGATGGCAACACAACATCCAGTCCTTGGGCGCAGAAAATTCCCCGACCCAGCCGGAAATGGAACCTGGGCCCAGAGGATCGACAATCCGTCACGCTGACCATTCAGCTACCGGGGGCGGACGACTCTCAGGTAAAATGGTGGTACAGTGGCTAGCGTCATCGCTTTTTTTCACTTTTACCCCCCTCCCCCCATGTTCGGAATCCGATATTGTTTTTATTTTTAAATAAATAAATAAGTTTAGAAATACAGATCATCGCGTCACAGAAGACAAAAAGTTCTATAGAAATAAAAATTCCTCATTAGGTCGAAAGTTATGGATAATGATCTGGTTAGCTCCGAGATAAACTTCCTGCAGGTGGCGCCAGCTGCACGGTTACCCCTTCGGAAGAGAATTAACGCCGATTCCGGAGACCAACGGGATGTCGAAGCGCGGTTTTCATGCGAAATGAGACGTCAACGCCACGACAAGTCGTGCTGCCCAATGGTGAATGGTGGAAGTGAGACTGTGAGGAACCGTCAGTTTTACAGAAAGTTTGAATATAGTCCTAGCATTAAGGAAACAAAATTCAACCAACTCTCTCCCACAGAATGAAATCCGTACCGCGGTTTGTGCTGCCAGCTGTACCTCTTCCTTCCGTATCTAATCTCACAATAGGGCTATCCCCTCCCTTCATCTTTCCTTATTCCTTTCCTCTTCATATCATGGTCCATCCCACACTCACTGTCTCACACTCATTTACCTTCCTACCATCAGACCTCCCCACTTCGCCCCCTCCTGTCGATCTTCATCTCCAATCTTCACATTACAGCCCACCTGACCCTTTCTATTCATAACTCACTACGCTACAGAAATTCTAAACTAGTTCCTCCTAAGTCAGTCTTTGTCTAGTGCAGGCGTTTCTACATTCAGTGAAGGTCTAGTGCTTGTTTTACAGTTATTCTCCATTTCTGCGCCGCTTTTTCTATTTACGAGGGCCGTTCAATAAGTAACGCAACAACTCTTTTTCTGAAAGAAGCTTGGTTTTATTCAGGATTCCAATACACCATTTTGGTTACAAAACCCTATTTCTCATCATGCCGTTCAATGCGATGGCCGTACGCCATCATCTGAGACGGTCTGTATGCCCGTATGGTACCACTCTACTGGTCGACGCCGGACCCAACGTCCTGCTATATTATACTATTGGCCATTACAATTGCTACACCACGAACATGACGTGCTACAGACGCGAAATTTTACCGACAGGAAGAAGATGCTGTGATATGCAAATGATTAGCTTTTCAGAGCATTCACACAAGGTTGGCGCCGGTGGCGACACCTACAACGTGCTGACATCAGGAAAGTTTCCAACCGATTTCTCATACACAAACAGCAGTTGACCGGCGTTGTCTGGTGAAACGTTGTTGTGATGCCTCGTGTAAGGAGGAGAAATGCGTACCATCACGTTTCCGACTTTGATAAAGGTCGGATTGTAGCCTATCGCGATTGCGGTTTATCGTATCACGACATTGCTGCTCGCGTTGGTCGAGATCCAATGACTGTGAGCAGAATATGGAATCGGTGGGTTCAGGAGGGTAATACGGAACGCCGTGCTGGATCCCAACGGCCTCGTATCACTAGCAGTCTAGATGACCGGCATCGTATCCGCATGACTGAAACGGATCGTGCAGCCACGTCTCCATCCCTGAGTCAACAGATGGGGACGTTTGCAAGACGACAACCATCTGCACGAACAGTTTGACGACGTTTGTAGCAGCATGGACTATCAGCTCGGAGAACATGGCTGCGGTTACCCTTGACGCTGCATCACAGAGAGGAGCGCCTGCGATGGTGTACTCAACGACGAACCTGGATGCACGAATGGCAAAACGTCATTTTTTCGGACGAATCCAGGTTCTGTTTTCAGCATCATGATGGTCGCATCCGTGATTGGCGACATCGCGGTGAACGTACATTGGAAGCGTGTATTCTTCATCGCCATACTGGCGTATCATCCGGCGTGATGGTATGGGGTGCCATTGGTTACACGTCTCGATCACCTCTTGTTCGCATAGACGGCACTTTGAACAGTGGACGTTACATTTCAGATGTGTTACGACCCGTGGCTCTACCCTTCAGTCGAGCCCTGCGAAACCCTACATTTCAGCAGGATAATGCACGACCGCATGTTGCAGGTCCTGTACGGGCCTTACTGGATACAGAAAATGTTCGACTGCTGCCCTGGCCAGCACATTCTCCAGATCTCTCACCAATTGAAAACGTCTGGTCAATGGTGGCCGAGCAACTGCCTCGTCACAATACGCCAGTCACTACTCTCGATGACTGTGGTATCGTGTTGAAGCTGCATGGGCAGCTGTACCTGTACACGCCATCCACGCTCTGTTTGACTCAATGCCCAGGCGTATCAAGGCCGTTATTACTACCAGAGGAGGTTGTTCTGGGTACTGATTTCTCAGGATCTATGCACCCAAATTGCGTGAAAATGTAATCACATGTCAGTTCTAGTATAATATATCTGCCCAATGAATACTCGTTTATAATATGCATTTCTTCTTGGTGTAGCAATTTTAATGGCCAGTAGTGTATTACCCTCTCCAGCATCCACGTACTGCTTACCGCAGAGTGCCAAACAGATGGAATTCGGAAAATGCGAGTTCCCGGCTGTAGGGTGGATGAGGAAGAACAGTCCAGAGGTTTCCTGAGCTCCTCTCGAGTGCGCAGACTTGTGTCTGGAGAAGAAGTTCCTTTCCATCACCTCGAATGAAAGTGTCCGCTCGTTCCATCTTTGCAGGAGTCACAGCTGTTTGCGGCCGGCCGGCACTCCGGAGATTGGACAGGTTTGCGCCACCTTGTTGCGACGCCTCGCCCAGCGACTCACCGCGCGTTTGTTCACTGTCAGATCTATATAGGCATTGTGCAAGCGCCTATGAATATCTGTGATGCTTTAGTTTTCCGCCAAAAGAAACTCAGCTCTCTGGCGGGAACATACCTCCGTTGCAGACGCCATTTTAAAGGCTACGTATTGCGCCACCACCTATTGGAAATTCATGTACCGTAGGACCCGAAGGGGGAAAATTCCACAATGTCCCACAACAAACTGCGCATTTTTTGGACCGAAACTGGTGGAGGAAAAAGGTTACATTAGTTATTGAACGCCCCTCGTAAAAACTAAAAAGAATCTCAGTAATGATATTTCGTTAATAATAAGCGTGAAATCTTCTTTTCTATGGTTACGAATGTCCGCAGCTCGTGGTCGTGCGGTAGCTTTCTCGCTTCACACGCCCGGTTCCCGGGTTCGATTCCCGGCGGGGTCAGGGATTTTCTCTACCTCGTGATGACTGGGTGTTGTGTGATGTCCTTAGGTTAGTTAGGTTTAAGTAGTTCTAAGTTCTAGGGGACTGATGACCATAGATGTTAAGTCCCATAGTGCACAGAGCCATTTTTATGATTACGAAAACACACGGATTTCTCTTTGTGTAATTAGCATGGACATTTCTGAGGTGGGGTGGCTTGCGTGCCTCAGCTGTATAGTTAGCCGATCAGAGTAATCCATGGTTCGTGAAGAGAGGCCAGCAGCCTTTTCAGTAGTTCCACAGGCAACATTCTGGATGACTGACCGATCTGACATTGTAAATTTAGCATAACGGCCCTTCTGTACTGGTACGTACTATGAACTGCTGAAAGTAAGGGCAAACTACAGTCGCAAATTAGTTACAAACTACGGCGTTTACACACTTTATTCAACATGTAAACGTCACTACAGATATTCGGATTTAGGTTATGACATATTCGATATGCCTATCATTATTGGCGATGATGTGGCGAAGAGAAATAGCGAAATTCTGCATGACCAGCTGAAGTGTCGGAACATCGGTGCTGTCGTTTACCTCCTGAATAGCTGATTTCTGCTCGGCAATGGTTTTGGGGTTATTACTGTATACCTTGTCTTTAATGCAGCCTCGCAAAAAGGAGCCGCTTGTGTTCAGATGGGGAGAAAATGGCGGCCAATCGAGGCCCATGCCAGTCGCCTCTGAGTAGTATAGAGCCAGAATGCGATCCCCAAAGTGCTCCTCCAGGACGTCAAACACTCTCCTTCTTCGATGGGGTCGAGTTCCGTCTAGCATGAACCACATCTTGTCGAAATCAGGGTCACTTTGGATAATGTCGATGAAATCATCTTCCAAAACCTTCACGTGCCGTTCGGTAGTCACCGTGCCATCAAGGAATATCGCACCGATTATTCCGTGACTGGAAATTCCACACTACACAGTCACCCGTTGAGGGTGAAGAGACTTCTCGATCGCGAAATGCGGATTCTCAGTCCTCCAAATGCGCCAGTTTTGCTTATTGACGAATCCATCCAAATGAAAGTGTGCTTCGTCGCTGAACCAAACCGTACAACGCATACTAGTTTCCATCACGCCTCACGGCCAACCGTATAGTTTGAACTTCCTAACGCAAACCGTTATGTCGATTTTATTTCATATAGTTCAATAATTGTTACCCTGTAGATTAGTAAACGAGACTGTAAAAGTAGTAGATAACTTTTGCTATTAAGTCAGCAAAATAACTGATGGTGCTTGGAGTGAAGGTGATGGAGACTGGCAGCAGCAAACAAAATATTTCTCAAAAAGTTGAATTCGTTAAACAGAAAAAAATTTATATGTTATGAAGTATTTTAGGAAGGTACTTGTCTAGAATGTGGTCTTTTACGGAAGTGAAAGGTTGACAATAAGCAGTCCAGTCTTTTGAAATTTGGTGATGTAGAAGAACGCTGAAGGTTAGATGAGTAAATCGAGTGGCTAATGGTGATTTACTGAATGAAATTGGGAAAAAGAAAATTTATTGTACAATTTGGCTAAAAGCAGGGACAGGTTGATAGGACACAACTTGAGGCAACAAGGGATTGTCAGTTTGTTAATGGAAGGAAGCAGTGTGGGAGGTTAAAACTGTAGAGGGTGACCAAGGTTAACATAGTAAGCAGATTAAAATCAGTCTAGGTTGAGCTAGTTATGGAAAGATTTGCAAAGAATGGACTAGCATGGCGATCTGTATGAAAATACTCTTCGGTTTCAAGACCGAACCAACAGCAAAGAACACTTATATCGTATCGCTCTATTTATTTACAGAAATCGGCTGAAGAGCGAAATGTCTATGCAGCTGATAGCGCAGACGTTTGCCCGTAACAGGCTGGGATTTGAAGTAACGATAAATGAGAAAAAAACTAAAAATGGTAGTAAAATTTATGAATGGGTTTTGCTTTATCCACTGCGTCTTTTTTTGAAAAATTCTAATTACAAACAACTTTAAATGATGTATTTTTTCCCCTTAATAATGCTGACTGTAGGAATGTTGGAGAAATTTTTATTCAAATTTTTTTTATTTCATACAATGTAAATTTTTCCTTTGTCTAGTTGTTTTAAAACAAACAGTTTTTCGCTTTCGGATGATGTATGTCTTACGATAAATATGAAGTTCTCATGCAACCTTCTTAAAATATCACGGAAACAAAGGAAACAGAAAATACGAATTAACGTTGTACAAAAGCAGAAAATCTAGTGTCATAACGTGAGTAAATGTGGCGAGAAGAAGTTAATGTGCAATGCTGACAGACGCCGCCACCATCCTGTCTACGTCATCACGTTCTTGAGGAAAACATTTGACACTGACGCGCCGTGGCGTTCCATTCCGTCGATATCGAGTGTAATACCCGCCATTTAAAATGCGCTGCGGAATATTTTGACGTTTCATGACCCAGTATGCCGTCCACGAAGAACCTTCGTTCAGTAACGTATCCGGTGACAAGTGCTATCGTTACCAATCCGGAATGTTGTTCTTGAGGATACAGTTTCGACTCGAGTTTCGCGTAGAAGGCATGGTCTTGAAAGTCTACGACTTATTTCATAACAGGGCTTATGGTACTCCCGTGATGCAACCACTCCCATTTTGCCAACGATTAAATCGGTATTACTTTCCATTTACTTTTGCCACCTACAGGTTGGTTGGTTGGTTGGTTTGGGTCATCAAAGGGACCAGACTGCGACGGTCATCGGTCCCTTTTTCCAAAAAAACTAAAACCACCCAAAGAGAATAAAAACGAACAACAGGAAAGACGGCAGACGACACAGGACAAGAAAGACTCACACAGAGATCAGACGAAACAAACTGAAATCACACAGAGTGTGAAGGTGGTTGGCCGACCATAGAGATAAAAAAGGAAAAGCCAACCACCGAGAACACATTAAAAACTCAGTTTAAAAACCGTAGGCCAAAGGCCAGAATCAACACAAAACAATAAAATAAAACATAAACACTCAGATTAAATGATAAAAACCCCCTGCCCGAATAAAACGCAAAACTAAGCCAGCCATAGCAGGGTCATCAGTTAAAAGGGCAGGGAGCGTATCAGGCAGCGCTAACGTCTGCCTGAGCACAGCTAAAAGGCGATACTCCAACAAAATGTGGACCACAGATAAAACGGAGCCGCAGCAATAGAGGTGGGTCCTCACGGCGCAATAAGTGGCCGTGCGTAAGCCGAGTGTGCCCAATGCGCAGCCGGCAGAGGACAACAGACTCCTGGCGGGAGACCCGCATGGACGACCGCCACACAGTCGTCGTCGCCTTGATAGGGCGAAGCTTGTTCGGCATGGGCAGGTTGCGCCATTCAGTGTCCCATAGGTCGAAAATTTTGCGGCGTAAGATTGCCCGCAAATCAGTCGCCGGGAGGCCAATCTCCAGAGATGGTGCACTGGTGGCCTCTTTAGCCAGGCGGTCAACATTTTCATTGCCGGGTATCCCAACATGGCCCGGGGTCCACACAAAGATCACAGAGCGGCCGCAACGGGCAAGAGTATGCAGGGACTCCTGCATAGCCATAACCAGACGAGAACGAGGGAGACACTAGTCGAGAGCTCGTAAACTGCTCAGGGAATCGCTACAGGTCACGAAGGACTCACTTGAGCAGTAGCGGATATACTCTAGAGGAGGAAAGATGGCGACCAGCTCAGCAGTGTAAACGCTGCAGCCAGCCGGCAATGAACGTTGTTCGGAATGGTCCCCTAGAGTTAGCGCATAAGCCGGCGGCGGTGGCCGTGCGGTTCTGGCGCTGCAGTCCGGAACGGCGGGACTGCTACGGTCGCAGGTTCGAATCCTGCCTCGGGCATGGGTGTGTGTGATGTCCTTACGTTAGTTAGGTTTAAGTAGTTCTAAGTTCTAGGGGACTTATGACCTACGATGTTGAGTCCCATAGTGCTCAGAGCCATTTGAACCATTTTAGCGCATAACCGACACGACCAGCAACCATCGAGCCGTCAGTGTAAACAACGCCAGAGCCCTGATACGTTGCGAGGATGGAAAGAAAGTGGCGGCGAAAGGCCTCCGGAGGGACTGAGTCCTTCGGGCGAGGCACACACCACGGGGGTGTACGCAGAGGTGCCCGGAAAGGAGGGGGAAGAGGTAAAGCCCCAAGCCCGGAAAGAAGCTCTCGGACGCGGACCGCGATCGTACATCCAGCCCTGGGCCGACGTTCTGGAAGACGGACGTGCGACTGTGGGAATAGTAGCCGATTGTTAGGATGCCCGGGCAAGCTGAAAACATGGGCAGCATAGGCGGCCAGCAAACGTTGGCGCCGTAACCGCAGTGGAGGGACACCTGCCTCCACTAGTATGCTGTCCACAGGGCTGGTACGGAAAGCACCAGTGGCAAGGCGTATCCCGCTGTGGAGGATTGGGTCCAGCACCCGCAACGCAGATGGGGATGCTGAGCCATAAGCCAGGCTCCCATAATCCAGACGGGACTGGATTAACGCCTGGTAGAGCCGTAACAGGGTAGATCGGTCGGCGCCCTAGCGGGTGTGGCACAAGCATCGCAGAGCATTTAGATGCCGCCAACACATCTGTTTAAGCTGCCGAATATGAGGCAGCCAAGTCAACCGGGCATCAAAAACCACACCCAAAAACCTATGTGTCTCCACCACAGCAAGAAGTTCGCCGAGGCTCCGGGTGAACAGTGCGTCGCCGGCAGAAATGCATAACGCAAGTCTTGGTTGCCGAAAACTGGAACCCATGAGCTACAGTCCAAGACTGCGCCTTACGGATAGCGCCCTGTAGCTGACGTTCAGCAGCTGCAATGCCAATAGAGCTGTAGTAAAGGCAGAAGTCGTCAGCATACAGGGAAGTGGAGACAGAATTTCCCACCTCTGCAGCCAGCCCGTTTATTGCAATTAAAAACAGGCAGACACTGAGGACAGATCCCTGTGGTACCCCCTTCTCCTGGACTCGGGAGGAACTATGGGAGGTCGCGACTTGCACGCGGAAGGTACGATACGACAGAAACTTGCGGATAAAGATCAGCAGAGGGCCCCGAAGACCCCATCCATGAAGCGTAGAAAGGATGTGATGACGCCATGTTGTATCGTGCGCCTTCCGCATGTCGAAAAAGACAGCGACCAGGTGCTGACGGCGGGCAAAGGCAGTACGGATGGCCGACTCCAGGCTCACCAGATTGTCGGCGGCGGAGCGGCCTTTACGGAACCCACCCTGAGACGGAGCCAGAAGGCCCCGAGACTCCAGTACCCAGTTCAACCGCCGGCTCACCATCCGTTCAAGCAACTTGCAAAGAACGTTGGTGAGGCTAATGGGACGGTAGCTGTCCACCTCCAAAGGGTTCGTGCCTGGTTTCAGAATGGGGATACAATACTTTCCCGCCATTGCGACGGAAACTCACCCTCAACCCAAATACGGTTGTAAAGGTCGAGGAGGCGCCGCTGGCATTCCACTGAAAGGTGTTTCAGCATCTGACAGTGGATGCGATCTGGCCCAGGAGCGGTATCAGGGCAAGCGGCTAGAGCACTGTGAAATTCCCACTCACTGAGTGGAACATTGTAGGATTCCGGATGGTGGGTTCGAAAAGAAAGGCTCCGACGTTCCATCCGTTCTTTAATGGAGCGGAAGGCCAGTGGGTAATTGGAAGAAGCGGAACTCAGAGAAAAATGCTCTGCCAAGCTGTTGGTAATTTCGTCGGAGTCTGTACAAACTGCTCGATTCAGTGAGAGCGCAGGGACGCTGACAGGGGTCCGATAGCCATAGAGGCGTCGGATCTTGGCCCAGACCTGCGATGGAGAGACATGGAGGCCAATGGTGGACACATACCGCTCCCAGCACTCCTGCTTGCTTTCGCGGATAAGGCGGCAGGCCCGCGCACGCAGCCGTTTGAAGGTGATGAGGTGTTCAATGCAGGGATGTCGCTTGTGACGCTGTAGCGCCCGCCGGCGATCTTTAATCGCCTCAGCGATCTCAGGCGACCACCAAGGCACAGTCCTCCTCCGAGGGGACTCAGAAGAACGGGGAACTGAAGATTCTGCGGCAGTAACGATGACGGTGGTGACCGAGTGAACCACCGCATCAATGGCGTCATTAGAGAGAGGCTCAATAGCGGCAATGGAGGAGAACAAGTCCCAGTCAGCCTTATTCATAGGCCATCTGCTAGGGCGCCCAGAAGCCACCTACATCACTTCTATCCACATCACACACTGGAGTTATTATTCACTTTGACATGCCAGGGAGGAGCTGATTAATTGTCTACTGAATTTAGGTAGCTGTGCTAGCTGCTGTTCTTCTTCATGGAATTCCTGGAGACGTAAGGGCAATAGTAAGCTTAACAGCGAGTCAGAATTTATTTTAGTTCAGAATCCTGCGAGTTTGGCGGTGAGTGAAACAAGCAGTGCCAGGCGAGATGCCTGCAACAGACGAGAGTGATATATGGTTTGGGAACTATTTACGGAAAAACTTCCAAAGATTCATGACGTAAGCTGTCTGTTTTATTGATACGGTTGTTAGCTATAACAACTTTCAATTAATCACGTGATATTAATGCACTGGACATGTATTTTGTCACTTGGGTCATTAATTCTAGGTTGAGATACATCGCAAAAGAACATCAATCTTCTGCTACATGAAGACGACATTTTGTCACTCATGTTGTAATATTTAAAAGACCTCTTCTTCGTGACGTTATGCACACAACAACTTTTAATGTATACATCTATTTTCAAGCATTTGCCTACCACATCAATAGGTACTTCGTAAATAAAAAGTTGAAAACTATAAGTAACTATGTCGGCCTTAGTACAACTCTGGAGGCGCAATGCAAATTGTACTTACGTATTTTAGTATCAATACGGGCGTCAAAAATCGTTAGCAACGGTTATGCTCAGCAGCTACAGTACATATTATGAATCAGCACGTAACAGCGTACCTGTAAAAGAAAATTACACGATGTTAATGACATGAAACTAGAAGACAATAGTGCAAAAGCAAAATAACGACAACAATTTTACCTATAGCAAGGCGACACAGACATAGAAGTAGTAACAAATTCAGAAGGTATGATACCGTTCGTGATAGTTTGCAGACTGCTGGTGCACTTAACACCAGCCGCACAAGAATCCAACGCGAACCAAAGAATAAAGCTGAGGTCGCACTAGAAATTTCAGAGAGCCATCCACGTATACTATATTTGTTCCTAAATTTAAATAAAGGCAAGTACAAAATATAAACAATAACAAGAAATATGTGGGGTTGTTCAGTCGGAACGTTTGCAAATGTTGGGAAAAAATGAAATTAACTCTCAAGTGTGTATGAAAAACTGGCGCCTTCGTTCAACAAATTTACGGCTATGGTGCTCATAATGAAGTAGATTAGTCATCTACTCATCAAGTTGTAGCATCGTAACATGTTATAGCGTGCCATATACAAGTCATTCGATCTAACGAACCTTTGATATACTCTGCGTTCAAAGGTTTGTCGTCTCGAATGGTTCTGATCCTCAATAAATTCAACAGATATTACGACGATGGACATTTTCCTCTGAAATCAAAGAGTTTAATATATGAGAGTTTATCCGGAGCTCACACACAACTCCTGGTTGTGACTGTGTTAACCGCAAAAACTGTAAAGTGTGATCAAAAAGTTTCCGTTCGAAGACCGTACGTTCCAGAAGTGACTTGCCAATCATGCAAAATCACCGTGAGCATTGACGCAATCATCCTACCGACGCACCAGGATGAAGATATTCTTTCGGTAAAACACTGTGTCCTGCTGCGTGAAGAAGTTCGTAAAAATTTTGAAAATTTGTGTTAAGTTCCTATGGGACCAAACTGCTGAGGTCATCGGTCCCTAGGCTTACACACTACTTAATCTAACTTAAACTAACTTACGCTAAGGACAAAACACACACACACACACCCATGCCCGAGGGAAGACTCGAGCCGCCGACGGGGGCAGCCGTGCGAACCGTGGCTCTGCTACTCCGCGCGGTAAGAAGGCCGTAAATTTCGGTTAAAACAACAGGAAGAATGCACTGTAGTTCCCTCTCCAGATTGTCGCACAGATGACAAAATGGTAGATATCGAAATAGATGACAGACGGATAGAAAAACAATTGAAATCGCTCAAAAGTGGAAAGGCCGCTGGACCTGATGGGATACCACTTCGATTTTACACAGAGTACGCCAAGGAAATTGACCACCTTCTTACAGCGGTGTACCGTAGGTCTCTAGAAGAGCGCAGCGTTCCAAAAGATTCGGAAAGGGCACAGGTCATCCCCGGTTTCAAGAAGGGACGTCGAACAGATGTGCAGAACTATACGTCAATGAGTTGTAGAATTTTGGCACGCGTATTATGTTAGAGTATAATGACTTTTCTGGAGACTAGAAATCTACTCTGTAGGAATCAGCATGGATTTCGAAAAAGACGATCGTGTGAAACCCAGCTCGCGCTATTCGTCCACGAAAGGGCCATAGACAAGGATTCCCAGGTAGATGCAATGTTTCTTGACTTCCGCAAGACATTTGATACAGTTCCCCACAGTCGTTTAATGAACAAAGTAAGAGCATATGGACTATCAGACCAATTGTGTGATTAGATTGAAGAGTTCCTAGATAACAGAACGCAGCATGTCAGTCTCAATGGTGTGCCGCAGGGGTATGTCGTAGGACCGTTGCTATGCACAATATATATAAATGACCTTGTGGATAACATCGAAAGTTCACTGAGGCTTTTTGCGGATGATGCTGTAGTATATCGACAGCTTGTAACAATGGAAAATTGTACTGAAATGCAGGAGGATCTGCAACGAATTGACACATGCTGCAGGGACTGGCAATTGAATCTCAATGTAGACAAGTGTAATGTGCTGCGAATACATAGAAAGATACATTATCACTTAGCTACAATATAGCAGGTCAGCAACTGGAAGCAGTTAGTTCCATAAATTATCTGGGAGTAGGCATTACGAGTGATTCCAAATGGAATGACCATATAAAATTAATCGTCGGTAAAGCAGATGCCAGACAGATTCATTGGAACAATCCTACGGAAATGCAGTCAGAAAACAAAGGATGTAGGTTACAATATACTTGTTCGCACGCTGCTTGAATACTGCTCACCGGTGTGGGATCCGTACCAGATAGGGTTGCTAGAAGAGATAGAGAAGATCCAACGGCGAGCAGCGCGCTTCGTTACAGGATCATTTAGAAAACGCGAAAGCGTTACGGAGATGATAGATAAACTCCAGTGGAGGACTCTGCAAGAGAGACGCTCAGTAGTTCGGTACGGGCTTTTGTTGAAGTTTCGAGAACATACCTTCACCGAGGAGTCAAGCAGTATATTGCTCCCTGCTACGTACATCTCGCGAAGAGACCATGAGGATAAAATCAGAGAGATTAGAGCCCACACGGAGGCATACCGACAAACTTTCTCTCCTCGAACAATACGAGACTGGAATAGAAGAGAGAACCGATAGTGGTACTCAAGGTACCCTCCGCCACACACCGTCAGGTGGCTTGCGGAGTATGGATGTAGATGTAGCCGATATCGGAATAACATTTATTTATTATGACCAGTTTCGGCTTGTGTTAAAGCCATCCTCAGATTTTTTGAGTCCCCTGTGGCTGGTGGTGTCTGTCCTCGGTTTTTCACATGATACCCCGATCCTATCCTACCCAGAACACGATCATGGTATCTCGTGAAAAACCTAGGAGCCGCCACCACCAGCCACAGGAGACCTAGAAAAACTGAGGATCGCTTAACACAAGCCGAAACCGGTAATAATAAATAATTGTTATTGCGATCTCGACTGTTGTTTTTAACCAAAGTATAGCATCAGATCGCTGCGCTCTACGGACAATGTTGCCTAAATTTATGAAGTCCGTAAATGCCTGCTGAACGTCTTTGTCCGACAAGAATCGCCGACCCTTCAAAGCCTTTTTTAATGAGGCCGAAGGCGGGATAATCGCATGGGGAGAGATCAGGTCTACAGCAGGGGTGCTCGAGTGTCTCCCACTTCTACAGTACAGCGTGTGCGTTATGGGGACGTGCGTTATTATGAAGCAACAGCATCCTATTGACCACCGCGGTTTTCGACAGACATGCTGCCATATACACATTCTTCATTCTCCGATGGACGGCTACCGGTCTGTGTTCTTCGTAAGTCAAGAAAATAATAACTGCACATTGGTCTTGTTGGGACGCATTTGGTAATAACGTCGCCATGGTTTACTTCCGCCTTTACTCCATGCACGTCGAAAAGACACGAATGCCACGCTAATCCCTTGTCTACATGTCAGTGCTCATATACCCGCATCGGAGTCTCGTTACGTTTCGTATGCGCTGCAGCAACGTCCTCAAACAGAAACTTTTTGATCGCTATTGATATAAGTCAACAGCTCATTCGGTACCCCATCAGGAATCAAAATACTGTATGCGACGTTTTGAACACTAGCTTTAAAGGAAGAGCAGGAGTGGTACAATTAGTACGAGATTTATTCTAAGGAGGGTTTTCTAATCATGATATTTACAGAGTGTTCGTTTTCTACACTGTACTGTAATGTTGTAGCCATTAGATAGAGTTGAACTAGATGATGCTTGACATGAAGACAGCTGGTTGGAATCCTGCTGCTGGAAGAATCTTTTATGAGTAGAATTTGAGATGTAAGTGGACAACAAATGAAGTTATTTCGGCACAAAAATGATTCAAATGGCTCTAAGCACTATGGGATTTAACATCTGAGGCAGGCTTAAAACTACTTAAACTTAAATAACCTAAGGACATCACACACATCCATGCCCGAGGCAGGATTCGAACCTGCGACCGTAGCAGCAGCGCGGTTCCCGACTGAAGCGCCTAGAGCCGCTCGGCCACAGCGGCCGGCCGTTATTTCGGCCCTGATCATTACATATGCATTTGTGCAATGTCTTGATTTGACAAGATCTGTGTAGTTCGATACAATGTTTTATAGCAATTGGCGAATACATTTCATGGCATTACATATACGCCAAGGACCTAGTTCAAATTGTATACGTCTCACAGTTTCTTCTGGCGTATAAACACATCACACTATTGACAGTTGTGTGTTGGTCAGATAGAAAATTAAGATCCTTAGCCACCTTGGTGTTACTAGTGAGAAGTGGCCTTTTGTCACCACTGGTTTTATTTCCCTTCTTTCCTTACTTTTCCATAATCATCCGTGATAACATGAGCATAACATTAAAATTTACAAGTACTGTTTAAACACAATAGAAATGTTCGTCTGCAGCATCGCTCACTGTCGGAAGAATGCAATAACGAACAGCTGCAGAGGGATCTTGCCTTGCTACAATGTTAAGTATCAGTTACGTGTAGCTCCAAATTCCTATACGATTGCTTGTGCTCTATGATGAGATTATTTTTCTCCCTTAGCTGTCAAAGCCCGCTGATAAATAAGAACTCTGATGACTCAATATAAATGCTATGCTACTGTTATCAGTGTGTGCTGTAAAACATTTTAGGTATTTGTTTGCGTCACTGTCAATTATTAGCTTCCTTCTATGACAATCCAAGGGAAGTGAAACATATCTAACATTAATTTGTAATATGAAATTGTATAGAATAAGAACACAGGAAGCACGTGTTCGTTGCTTACAAAATTTAGAAGACATCACTGGACGTAATTACAGTTTTGTTTTAATTTGATCTCCTATCCAATTAGCTTGGTTTCAAAGACAGGAATTTGGCTTCAATGAGTTCCATAAACTACATCGCAATGTAATTAGAGGACACTGTACGCCTGATTCAGTTACACTGAATTCTATGACCTAATGTTGGGTGTATGTAGAGGACACTCACTGTAATGCTACATTTAAAAAGCAACACTTGTTCTCGTAATCTGCATTTTACAAAGCAGCGACGCTACCTCGAAACGAATTACATTCGCATCTTTCATTGAAGTTCGTTGGAGGACAGAGTAGTCTGAAAGTGTAGATCAACTCTTGAATAGAACACCTGAATATTTGAAACATAATACACACATACTAAAATTTTATGTGAGTCGTAAACACATGCATTCACGACTTCCTATCATGGCTTACGTCAAAAACAGAGGCGGCAACAGGAATTACATCCGGCCGCAGAAAGACAAGAGAAATGCTAGAAACGGCGGACAGGACGAATGCTCATCACATACGACAGTGAAACAATATAGGAAGGAAGAGGGGGAGAGATGCTACAGACAAAACGTGGCACGTAAATGACATACGCGTGTGAGCAGATGTGCAGGCGGCCGTTCCTTGTTAATGTCGCGGATTTTTGTAGCAATACCATAGAGAAAAAAATAATGTACCGAAAAATTTCTCTCTCTCTCTCTCTCTCTCTCTCTCTCTCTCTCTCTCACACACACACACACACACACACACACACACACACACACAAAGTCACAAAATGGCAATGCAGCTGAAGTTCACAAAATAGAAAAACGTGACCGAAGCTTTTAAGTGTTCCTGTGCTCCTACAAAACTAGGAAGAAAGAGCGGCAAGACAGCACAACTTGTGTGCGACGTCTTAGTCTCTGTATGTCGCTCTTCCCGTTTGGAACTCAAACGTCAAGTGATAAGAATTTAAATTGAGCCACTGTCAACAACGTGTGGTTCAGAATTTCTTATACAATTGTTCTTACTCTGCCACGAGGTTAGCTTTTTTTTCCGTTATCGTTCAGAACTCGCTGATGAGTAAGGACTTTGGTTAGTCAGGTGATGCGTCCGTGGGTTGATAGCATGCCGAGAATTTAAGGATTTTTAATGCCTCGTTAAATGGATAGCCTTTTTCTTTATTTTGTAAACAAGAAATCCAGGAGGAAACAGGTAATAATGGTTCTTGACTTATGCGTAGCAGCATGCGGTCCTCAAAATATTTCCCCCCATTTATGACTCACGCAACAGAAATACTGACGAGACGAAACATGATCTGCGCTCATCGCGAGACTCAATGCTGCCTGTGGTGATGCGGGCACGTGAGGCGGTAAGCAAGAACACTAAACTAAAACCAAACTCCGCCCGTACTGGCCATGAATGCCCACCGGTACCGACCGGCCGCCGTGTCGTCCTCAGCCCACAGTCGTCACTGGATGCGGATATGGAGGAGCGTGTTAAAATGGTTCAAACGGCTCTAAGCACTATGGGACTTAACATCTGATGTCATCAGTCCCCTAGGCTTAGAACTATTTAAACCTAACTTAACCTAAGGACATCACACACATCGATGCCCGAGGCAGGATTCGAACCTGCGACCGTAGCAGCAGCGTGGTTCCGGACTGAAGCGCCTAGAACCCCTCGGTCACAACGGCCGGCGAGGGGCGTGTGGTCAGCACACTACTCTCCCGGCAAAGGAAGTACACGGTGGCTCTACTTGAGCCAAGGCAACGGCCTTGCCGCAGTGGATACACCGGTCCCCGTCGGATCACCGAAGTTAAGCGTTGTCGGGCGTGGCCAGCACTTGGATGGGTGACCATCCGGGCCATGCGCTGTTGCCATTTTTCGGGGTGCACTCAGCCTCGTGATGTCAATTGAAGAGCTACTCGACCGAATAGTAGCGGCTCCCGTCAAAGAAAACCATCATAACGACCGGGAGAGCGGTATGCTGCCCACACGACCCTTCTATCCGCATCCTGCGGAGTGCTGCTGCTGCTGCCGCTAGTTGAGCCAACATAGACGGAAAACTATTTACCGTTGGAGTAGCCAACTTTACAGAAATAAATTCAGGCAGTGCGCTGCAGGATTTGCGTTGTTAGTAGTGTTGGTGTTATGACTTACTCTCAGGCGCAGGCACTGGTACGGCGACGTAGAGTTGAAACGTAAGCATCAGTGTCCTTTACAGTTGCAGTCAACATAGGTGACCAGGGCTTTATTCATAAAGCTGTTTTATCAAACCAACAGCAACAGTGTAGACACATTAAAGGAATACAGAGGTCCTCTTTTCGCTCCGAGGATAACGAACATGATTCGGAAGTTCGAATTAACTGGCCATTTGGGAATTGCCCCTGGGAGAGGCCGACGACCAATTACGCCACAAATTGATGAAGTAACTGTTACCGTGACTGCGAATGCTGCACGTATGCGATCTTCAACCAGTGCACGACCTGCGTCACGACACCTGAACACAGCCGCGCGATTTAGGGCGCCATGTCACGAATTGCACAGCCCTTCCCGCCGAAGGTTCGAGTCCTCCCTCGGGCATAAGTGTGTGTGTTGTTCTTAGCATAGGTTAGTTTAAGTAGTGTGTAAGTCTGGGGACCGATGACCTCAGCAGTTTGGTCCCTTAGGAATTAACACTCATTTGACCATTTTGACAGCTCAACATTTTATGATCCACTGCTCGAAAAGTTCTGCCAACAGTTGTGAAATAGCATCCGTACAAATATTACAGGCTGTTGAGTGTATGGCTGCACGAAAGATTGAGTAATACTGCACAACCACCAAATTACCTTCAAAATGGTTCAAATGGCTCTAAGCACTATGGGACTTAAAATCTGAGGTCATCAGTCCCCTAGAACTCAGAACTACACTACTGGCCATTAAAACTGCTACACTAAGAAGAGATGCAGATGATGAACGGGTATTCATTGGACAAATATATTATACTAGAACTGACATGTGATTACATTTTCACGCAATTTGGGTGCGTAGATCCTGAGAAATCAGTACCCAGAACAATCACCTTTGGCCGTAATAACGGCCTTGATACGCCTGGGCATTGAGTCAAACAGAGCTTGGATGGCGTGTAAAGGTACAGCTGCCCATGCAGCTTCAACACGATACCACAGTTCATCAAGAGTAGTGACTGGCGTATTGTGACGAGCCAGTTGCTCGGCCACCACTGACCAGGCATTTAGTTGGTGAGAGATCTGGAGAATGTGCTAGCTAGGGTAGCAGTCGAACATTTTCTGTATCAAGAAAGGCCCGTACAGGACCTGCAACATGCGGTGGTGCGTTATCCTGCTGAAATGTAGGGTTTCGCAGGGATCGAATGAAGGGTAGAGCCACGGGTCGTAACACATCTGAAATGTAACGTCCACTGTTCAAAGTGCCGTCAATGCGAACAAGAGGTGACCGAGACGTGTAACCAATGGCACCCCATACCATCACGCCGGGAAATACGCCATTATGGCTATGACGAATACACACTTCTAAAGTGCGTTCACCGCGATGTCGCCAAACACGGATGCGACCGTCATGATGCTGTAAACATAACCTGGGTTCATCCGAAGAAATGACTTTTTGTCATTCCTGCACCCAGGTTCGTCGTTGAGTACACTATCGCAGGCGCTCCTGTCTGTGATGCAGCGTCAGGGGTAACCGCAGCCGTGGTCTCTGAGCTGATAGTCCATGCTGATGCAAACGTCGTCGAACTGTTCGTGCAGATGGTTGTTGTCTTGCAAACGTCCCCATCTGTTGACACAGGGATCGAGACGTGGCTGCACGATCCGTTACAGCCATGCGGATAAGATGCCTGTCATCTCGATTGCTAGTGATACGAGGCCGGTGGTATCCAGCACGGCGTTCCGTATTACCCTCCTGAACCCATTGATTCCATATTCTGCTAACACTCATTGGATCATCCAACGCGATCAGCAATGTCGTGATACGATAAACCGCAATCGCGATAGGCTACAATCCGACCTTTATCAAAGTCGTAAACGTGATGGTACGCATTTCTGCTCCTTACACGAGGCATCACAACAACGTTTCACCAGGCAACGCCGGTCAACTGCTGTTTGTGTTTGAGAAATCGGTTGGAAACTTTCTTCATGTCAGCACGTTGTGGGTGTCGCCACCGGCGCCAACCTTGTGTGAATGCTCTGAAAAGCTAATCATTTGCATATCACAGAATCTTCTTCCTGTCGGTTAAATTTCGCGTCTGTACGTGGTGTAGCAATTTTAATGGCCAGTAGTGTACTTAAACCTAACTAACCATCTGAGGTCATCAGTCCCCCAGACTTAGAACTACTTAACCTTAACTAAGTTAAAGACATCACACACATCCATGGCCGAGACAGGATTCGAACCTGCGACGTTAGGAGCCGCGTGGTTCCAGACTGAAGAGCCTAGAACAGCTCTGCCACAGCGGCCGGCCGAATTACCTTCGATCTCGATAAGCAGCATCCGGCAGGTGAACGCGATAAACGGAGTCCTAGTCAAGGACACGACGGCCCAAGGGATGTCTACCGGCCGCCGTGTCATCCTCTGCCTTGCGGCGTCATGTGGATGAGGTACCGAGAGTCATGTGGTTACCACAGCGCTCACCCGTACGTTTTGCATAATTTCAAGACTGTGTATTCGCCACTGTTCAGTCAATTGGCATCACGAGGCTAGTGCACATCGTAACAGACCTCCCACCGTGGAAAAATCTTTGACAGTACCGGGAATCGAACCGAGTGCAGGCAGAAATCTACACTGACCACTCAGCAACAGGGGCGGACATCCGAACACGATCCCGGCCGCAAACAAAAGTGACCTACGCACCTGCTAAACCAAATCACTGCATGCCTGAGTCGCGCATTGCCGCCTGGCCGTCTACACACACTTCTACCTTTATACCACCAAACGTCTATGAAGTGGCCCCGACATCACTGCTGCAGATTCCATTCCAGATGTTCCCTTGCCCACCTTCTTCGCACACTGCGGTGAATGGCGTTAATACTGTTGTTCGTAATGGGCGCCTGGAGACAAAATTGACTGTAAATTGCTTGGGTCGGCACAGCCCTCCTAGTTGCCTCCAAAAAGGCGGCGCGTAGCGCTGTTGAGTTCTCCTCGGTGTACCTAGAAGCCGTAATTTGTAGGTAGCGGTCATTAGCTGGTGTTACTGACCGCGTGCGACCACTAAGGGGCGAGTCTCACGTTTTGTGCTTCCCGAATGAGGTTGACTGTTCCAACGACTTAAGTGAGGTGACGCCAGTGCTGATAACACTTCTTGCAGTGAAGTCGGAGCCGGCCGGAGTGGCCGTGCGGTTCTAGGCGCTACAGTCTGGAGCCGAGCGAACGCTGCGGTCGCAGGTTCGAGTCCTGCCTCGGGCATGGACGTGTGTGATGTCATTAGGTTTAATTAGTTCTAACAAGAGAACCTCCCCATCGCACCCCCTCAGATTTAGTTGTAAGCTGGCACAGGGGTAGGCCTTGAAAAACTGAACACAGATCAATCGAGAAAACAGGAAGAAGTTGTGTGGAACTATGAAAAAATAACCAAAATATACAAACTGAGTAGTCCATGCCCAAGATAGGCAACATCAAGGACAATGTGAGCTGAGGAGTGCCGTGGTCCCGTGGTTAGAGCGAGCAGCTGTGGAACGTGAGGTCCTTGGTTTGAGTCTTCCCTCGAGTGAAAATTTTACTTTCTTTATTTTCGCAAAGTTACGATCTGTCCGTTCATTCATTGACGTCTCTGTTCACTGTAATAAGTTTAGTGTCTGTGTTTTGCGACCGCACCGCAAAACCGTGCGATTAGTAGACGAAAGGACGTGCCTCTCCAATAGGAACCGAAAACATTTGATCGCAAGGTCATAGGTCAAACGATTCCTCCACAGGAAAACACGTCTGATATATTGTATACGACACTGGTGACGGCATGTGCGTCACATAACAGGAATATGTTGTCGACCCATCTAACTTGCACACTTGGCGAATGGGTAAAAAGATTCTTCTACCTTGCCCGATTTAGGTTTTCTTGTGGATGTGATAATCACTCCCAAAAAAGTGATGAAAACATAAGAGTTTGTCACATAAACTGCAACAAATGAATGCAAGTTTCACAGTCGCACAGTTTTCCCTGTGCTCTGTCAAAACATATGTTTTTCACGTTTTCAAATGTTTCCGTGTGTAGACCGTCAAATCCTGCATATGTCCAAGCAAATCTGAACATGTCCTGGAATTTTGGAGAGCGAAGTTGATTATGTGTGAGTGCCTGAACTTTGATAATTGTCTGAAAATAAAAAATTAAACTTTTCACTCGAGACAAGATTTGAACCAAGGACCTCTCGTTCCGCAGCTGCTCATGCTAACCACGGGACCACGGCGCTCGTAAGCTCACACGTTCCTTGATGTTGCCTACCTTGCACATGGACTACTCAGTTTGTATATTTTGTTTATTTTTTTCATAGTTCCACACAACTTCTTCCTGATTTCTCGATTGATCTGTGTTCAGTTTTTCAAGGCCTATCCCTGTGCCAACTTATAACTAAATCTGAGGGGGGTGCGATGGGGAGGTTCCCTTGTAAGTTCTAGGCGACTGATGACCTCAGAAGTTAAGTCGCATAGTGCTCAGAGCCATTTGAGTAAAGTCGGAATAGTGCATGGTATAAGCTTCGAGGCATGCTGACAGACTGAACAGTGTACAAAAGTTGCCTTGTTTACAGCTGGAGAGACATTGCGCTTTACTGAACTGCACTGAGAATGAAATGGCTTTACGTAGCCATTTCCAGTCGTAAAAATAGCATTCAGAAAGAAGTCTCTGATTAAAAAGAAAACTGTATGGTCCATTTGGACGTGTTATCCTCTGTACCCTTTGAACTGACTTACCCATCCAGTTATGGTGAGACATACAGATTCCATATTCTTAGATTTCCGGTACCCGTTTGATATGGTGCCCCACTGCAGATCGTTGAAGGTTCAAGCGTACGGAATAGGTTCCCAGATATGTAAGTGGCTCGAAGAGTTCGTAAGTAACGTTGTCCAAAATGGGGAATGTTCATCAGAAACAAGAGTACCGCCAGGAATGCCCCAGGGGATTATGATAGGACCGCTCTTTCTCTCCATATACCGGGCGATCAAAAAGTCAGTATAAATTTGAAAACTTAATAAACCACAGAATAATGTAGATAGAGAGAGTAAAAACTGACACACATACTTGGAATGACATGGGGATTTATTAGAACAAAAAAAAAAAAAAAAAAAAAAACAAAGACGCGTGAAAGATCTCTTGCGCGCGTCGTTTGGTGATGATCGTGTACTCAGCCGCCACTTTCGTCATGCTTGGCCTCCCAGCCAGACTTCAGTCCGTGCGATTATTGGCTTTGGGGTTACCTGAAGTCGCAAGTGTATCGTGATCGACCGACATTTCTAGGGATGCTGAAAGAAAACATCCGACGCCAATGCCTCACCATAACTCCGGACATGCTTTACAGTGCTGTTCAGAACATTATTCCTCGACTACAGCTATTGTTGAGGAATGATGGTGGACATATTGAGCATTTCCTGTACAGAACATCATCTTTGCTTTGTCTTACTTTGTTATGGTAATTATTGCTATTCTGATCAGATGAAGCGCTATCTGTCGGACATTTTTTGAACTTTTGTATTTTTTGGTTCTAATAAAACCCCATGTCATTCCAAGCATGTGTGTCAATTTGTACCTCTCTATCTACATTATTCCGTGATTTATTCAGTTTTCAAATTTATACTGACTTTTTGATCACCCGGTACATAAATGACCTGACACACAGCGTAGGCAGCAGTTTACAGCCCTTTGCTGTTTATAGGGAGGTGTCGTCGTGGACTGATTGTCGGAGAATACAATGTGGTTCAGACGAAACTTTTGTGATGTCAGCTTGCTCCAGATTTAGAAAAATATAATTTAAGGGGAGGTTTACTATCTTTGGCCCGAAAAAAGAATTTCTTTGAGATTTTTTTTCTCGGGATGTGTTATAGATATCAGTGTCAAATTTGGTCAAATGTTTATTATTATTTTCTCTACAAACTGGAATATTTTCGACCGGAAATGTCGAACAGCAAAGGCGGAAGTGCCGTCGGAACGAAACAAAATTTCGATGTAGACCTCCACGCACGGCATGTGACAGGTCAGCCGGCTCGTCTGAAATCAAAATTGAGTTGACGCTAGTGAAGTATATAAGATTCTTTAGGAGTTGTACTTCGCTTAACTTATTTGGACCATAGGAAACAAAATGGCGGCCATTTGAAAAAATAGGGTTTTTTCATTGATTTTTCGACTTCGTCGGCTAAGTAAAAATTTTTGTAGTTGATGGATCGGAATAAAAGTGGTACAACTCCTAGAAAATTTATTTAGCTTCGTTGGAAACAAAGAATCATGCTAATCGGTTCAGTAGATTTGAAGTTACCATACCGCGCGATAAAAAAAAGTAATTTCGAGAAGTTTTGACTACATATAAATGCAGTATTATGCAATGTACGTTCAATCTGCTGTTCCGGGTCCATAAATTAGTCCTTCCTCTTCCTCATAGAGGGCGTTCTGCTCGATGTGGACCATCCTGTGCTACTCCAGAGCCGCTCGTACGGCCGGTGACAAGCGGTTTTCGGCCGCTTGAATCCGGTGGTAGTCCGAATGCTTGGCGAACTGCGTCGAATAGAGTCCCAGGGTGACGTCCATCGTTGTCATGGTCTTCATAATTGCTGAATACCCTTCGTTGAAGCTGCTCACTGCCAGGAAAGTCGCAATCTCCACAGTCTTCGCACCAGAATGCAAATGCTTGGGGGCTAACTTCCAAACACACGCGTTCAAACTTTCATTTGAATTTTGTATGTTTCCTCCCAAGCACTGGTACAATAACTCGTCCTCCGAAAGAAAAAAAACTGGTGCGTGAAAAAGGCCGATTTAAGGCAGGTGCATTTTTTTGTTCGACAGCGAATAACAAACATTTCGGTTCCGTATTCGGAAAAACCGTTTCAGGGGTGGATTCTAAACACTTTTATGGATCAAAAAAAGGAATTTTTTAAAATATCGATTTTTTTAACCAAAATCTCCCCTTAATACGGGTGAGTAGGAAAAACGATCACGTAGCATTCGAACACAGCATTTGTAGTGTACCACTTGGCGCAGTCACATCGATTGAGTACCGATGTGTAACGTGGCAAAGCGATATGAAATGCAACGCCCACTGCAGGCTGGTAGTGAAGAAGGCGAATAACCGACTTTGTTTTATTGGCTGAATTTTGGGAAAGTGTAGCTCATCTATCAAAGAGACGGCGGTTATAATGCTAGTGCGACCCGTTCCTGCGTACTGTTCAAACGTTTCGGATCCCCAATAGGGCCGGATTAAACTAAGACACCGAAGCAGTTCAGATGTGTGCTGTTAGATCTGTTAGCGGTAGGTCCGTTAAGCACGTGAGTATTACGAAGGTGCTTCGTACATTCAAATGAGAACCCCTGGAGGGAAGATGACGTCGTTTTGCGAAACACTACTGAGAAAATTTAGAGGACCGGCATTTGAGACCGACTGCAGAACGAGTCTAGTGCATTTCGCGAAAGGACCATGGAGGTAAGATGAGAGAAATTAGGGATCGTATGGAGACTTATAAACAATCGTTTTTCCCTAGCTCTGTTTGCGAGTGGAACAGGAAAGGAAATGCCTAGAAGTGGTACGTTGTGTCCGCGGCCATGCACCATACCTTGCGGAGTATGTATATGCAGATGTAGATGTACAGTTTGGCATAGTCTCTGAGTTGCGTTGCTACTTGGAGTTATTCATAATTAACAGTAATTACCGGTGTGGAAAGAGCGATCCTACGACTGACTGGAGATCGAACCACGAAGCTATAGTTGTGCAGCAGCATGTAATCACTGACTAACTTATTTACAAATATCTTTTCATACAGTGTAAAATTTTACATATTTACATCACAGTAACAGGAAAAAATCAGTTTAAAAATTGTATACATTATAACACGTTCACATCGCATTGTTCAATTTGGAAATTGTCAGAGTATGCCTCCTACTTATTTTTCATCTTGGCTCGTCTTCTTTGTTATGTGAGCTTAGAAACACTTTACGTTTTTAACTTATGTATGTTTGTTTCTCGTGGACGATAAATAGTTTCGACAAGAAGAGAATAGAAGCTTTCGAAATGTGGTGCTACAGAAGAATGCTGAAGATTAGATGGGTAGATCACATAACTAATGAGGAGGTATTGAACAGAATTAGGGAGAACAGAAATTTGTGGCACAACTTGACGAGAAGAAGGGATCGGTTGGTAGGACATATTCTGAGGCGTCAAGGGATTGGAGGGCGGCGTGGAGGGTAAAAATCGTAGAGGGAGAAAAAATGGTTCAAATTGCTCTGAGCACTATGGGACTTAACACCTGAGGTCATCAGTCCCCTAGACTTAGAACTACCTAAATCTAACCAACCTAAGGACATCACACACATCCATCATCCATGCCCGAGGCAGGATTCGAACCTGCGACCGTAGCAGCAGCGCGGTTCCGGACTGAAGCGCCTAGAACCGCTCGGCCACAACGGCCAGCGTAGAGGGAGACCAAGAGATGAATACACTAAGCAGATTCAGAAGGATGTAGGTTGCAGTAGATACTGGGAGATGAAGAAGCTTGCACAGGATAGAGTAGCATGGAGAGCTGCATGAAACCAGTCTCTGGACTGAAGACCACGACAAAAACATGTTTGTTTCTATTGTCTCTTTTTCAACTGTTGCTGTGGTTTTCCTTTTGTGCTGCGTTTGTATGTATGAGCAGTTTCACATCCGAGTGTAACATTGTTACTAGGAATCTGAGTGATAACCTGAGCAGACGTTAAAACACCTGACTCTTACGTAATAACACTAAAAAAGAAAGTAGCACATGTCGATTTCCTTACTGCAGTTCTGTTTCAGCATTTCAGCATATCGTAACAAGTTGCTGGTATTACGATTCTTTGAGTGTAGTTGATTTAATACTCTAGCTTTACGTCGTGAACATCACAGAAGGATCGCGTCTGGCGAAACGAGCTTTAAACTTAGCCTGGTTTTAACTGCTACACTTAGACAATTACCTCGCGCTAATATACACGGCCCAGTCACTTTAATGTGACCACCACCTATGTTGGAAGTCAGCGTGCAGTAACTATTCACAACGGCAGATGGCAGCACTAGCAGTTAAGGGTATATGAAACGCGTCTGAGTAAGGTAGGCGCGGAAAACAGCAGTTGTTGTCGTAATGCGGAAACCGAGGGGTTTACCTGACGTCCAAAACGGCATGATCATTGGCTTTTAGGCTAGGGGTGGAAGCATTTCCGGAACTGCTAAGTTTGTAAACTGTTCGTGTGCCGCTACGGGCGAAGTGCATGGAAAAATGGAGATAGGCAATGAGGCAACTGTGATGCACCACGGGCCGTAGATGATAGGAGTGAACGAATGCTGTGGAGATGTATAAGGGCGAACAGAAGTGCAACTGTTGAGCAACCGATAGCCCGGTTGAACCAAGGGGCTACCAACAATGTCTCCTCAACGAGTGTTCAGCGAACGTTTCTGCGTATGTGCCTTCGCAGCAGGCACCTGTTTCATGCACCCGTCCTGACTGCTGTTTATCGGCGACTGAGGCTGGATTTTGCACTCCAATACCACAACTCAAAGTGTGGAAAGAGCAATCCTAGGACTGACTGAAGATCGAACCACGAAGCTATAGTTATGCAGCAGCATGTAATCACTGACTAACTTATTTACAAATATCTTTTCATACAGTATAACATTTCACATATTTACATCACAGTAACAGGAAAAAATCAGTTTAAAAATTGTATACATTATAACACGTTCACACCTCATTGTTCAATTGGCCTTTTCATCGGACAGATGGCGAATGGCGTGTACTGTAGTAAAAGTCAGAAAGTAGACACTCTGCAACATTCGTCGGAGTGGTCCACGCCAGAGGTTCAAATGGCTCTGAGCACTATGGGAATTAACTTCTGAGGTCATCAGTCCCCTAGAACTTAGAACTATTTAAACCTAACTAACCTAAGGACATCACACACATCCATGCCCGAGGCAGGATTCGAACCTGCGACCGTTGTGGTCACGCGGTTCCAGACTGTAGCGCCTAGAACCTCTCGGCCACCCTGGCCGGCCCACGCCAGAGGAAGGAGCGTTTCGGTCTGGGGAACGTTTTCGTGTCATTGCCTGGATAACCTCGTCATTATGGAAGCACAGTGAATCAACGCAAGTACGCATCTATGCTTGGGGACCATGCCCAATCTTACATGCATTTTGTTTTTCGTCGGCACGATGGCATCTACCAGCAGGACAATTCAACATGTCTCGCAACTCTCAGTGTACATGAATGCTTCGAAGAGAATCAGAATGAGTTAATTGTACTCCCCTGGCCACCAAACTGTCCGGATTCAAACCCTGTGGAGAATCTGTGAGACACCTCGATCGGGCTGCTCGCGCCATAGATCCTCAACCGAGAAACTTAGCGCAGCTGACCACGACACTGCAGTCGGCATGGCTCCACATCCCTGTTGCTCACATTGTGTGACTGGACAGAGTACTTAGCAAAATAGGGCTTAGCTGCTTAGGTCATCAGTCCCCTAGAACTTAGAACTACTTAAACCTAGCTAACATATGGACATCACACACATCCATGCCCGAGGCAGGATTCGAACCTGCGACCGTAGCGGTCGCGCGGTTCCAGACTGAAGCGCCTAGAACCGCTCGGCCATCGCTGCCGGCGCCCCAATTGGGCGACTGAGATTAACGTCACCATCCGGGCGCAGCCCCGAATCCTCCCGCGGTCAGAAAAATGGTACCGAATCCTCCAAAGCCGGCAAGGGTCTGAAAAACGATGGGACCGAATCCTCCCGTTTGAAGCAGGTAGCAGTTCTAAACGTTATGAATACTTCAAGCAGGCAAAGGAAAGCATATGAAGTTACAGTAGAAGATGTAAAAGTTTTTCGCGTGTATTGTATGTTTAAAAGTTTTATCTTTTATGTTATTGAGATAAAGTCCAGCCGGCACAGCGCCAGCGACTAAGTCCCGCTCAAGCTCACGCTCAAAGCGTGCATAAGTGAATCAAATTTTTTGTTTAAAACATGGGAGGGGTAGGGGAAGAAGATAAGGAACATAGCAGAGATAATTATATTATTGTCTATAATACAACATACAGTGTGTCAGTTTGGGTGGATTCGGTCCTGTTACCTGCTTACCTACCTGTCTTCGGGAGGATTTGGTGCCGCCCCCCCCTCCCCCCCCTCCCCCCCCATCCGACTGACGAATCAACATCAACAGTGGAACATGCCCGCGCTTCATGACAGACTGAGGAAATGTGTGGAATTTACTCCAGAACGTTGACGCTAAGTCTAGTGACGAGGAAATACCTCTCCTTACTATGACTTCCGTCACAGGGATTCGAACCAACTACTTCCGTACTGAGCCCTACCGCAGAAGTGTACGCTAGCGACTTCGGTTACCGAAGAGCCCGACAGTAAGTCTGACTCAAGTTACAAGTAGCATTTACAACAAAAACACTATGATATCAGGGAAAAAACTCTACAACGGTTCACTTCATCATCACCGCACAACTGAATAACGCAAGTGTTATTAAAAACACCACAGCTGTATTTCAGTTACGTTTATGGCGCCACAATCGGTTTCATTTTAAGTGAACATCTTAGTTCTCAGAAAGTGGCAGAAATGTGTCGGCGTCATGATTCAAAAATGTCTAATCACCAAACACAAGCACAACTAGCGCATTGCAACGCTTCACAAGCCGTCTAGCACAAGCACAACCATTAGTACATGCAACTTTGTAAGGATTGGTTACGAAGAGTGTTGGTGACTTTTGGGTCACCTGAAAATGTTCGTTTTAGCACGAAACCAGTATGTGGCGTAATACACTTACCTCAAATATGATTGTGTTGGTTTTCATTAGGATAAAATGGTTCACTCGATATCTGCAAAGGAGGAATCGGAAGATTGCCCTCCAGCGTCAACAAACAGGAAAGAGATTTGTTCAAAAAAATGGTTCAAATGGCCCTGAGCACTATGGGACTTAACATCTGAGGTCATTAGTCCCATAGGCTTAGAACTACTTAAACCTAACTAACCTAAGGACATCACACACACCTATGCCCGAGACAGGATTCGAACCTGCGACCGTAGCGGTCGCGCGGTTCCAGACTGAAGCGCCTAGAACCGCACGGCCACCAACGGCCGGCGAAAGATTTGTATTTGACTGGATTCATGTGAAGTCTGTAGTGCCACAGAACTCTGTTCTCGTACGGTAGATTTCCGATCTATGGGTATTTTGCAAATTTTCGCCGGCCGCGGTGGTCTCGGTGGTTCTAGGCGCGCAGTCCGGAACAGCGCGACTGCTACGGTCGCAGGTTCGAATCCTGCCTCGGGCATGTATGTGTGTGATGTCCTTAGGTTAGTTAGGTTTAAGTAGTTCTAACTTCTAGGGGACTGATGACCACAGCTGTTAAGTCCCATAGTGCTCAGAGCCATTTTTTTTGCCAATTTTCTGTATTCAACATCCCCTATCCTGGTCCGACAGTATGATCAGTTTTTCTCCTCTATACCCTGCATGCAGGACAAGGCAGCAAATACAGACCACCTCATGTAGAACCCGATTGAATACAACTAGCGAGCTGGCATTTTCGCCGAGTTTCAGCACACAATATGGCGAGTATCCTGACGTTCGCAAGTATTTCTTTTATCGTTTGTCGTCGCCGAATTACGACATCGACTTTGCTTTTTTCCGTAATGAAACTACAGATTTTTTCCGTGGCACTTGAAAGAAGCTTCTAAGAGAATTTCAGCGATATAACGTCTATGGGACTTGATCAAATAGTATCAAGATAAGAGCGCCGCAAACCATTGTCCCTCCATGAGAGCCGGCCGCTGTGGTCGAACTGTTCTAGGCGCTTCAGTTCGGAACCACGCTGCTGCTACGGTCGCAGGTTCGAATCCTGCCTCGGGCATGGATGTGTGTGTTGTCCTTAGGTTAGTTAGGTTTAAGTAGTTCTAAGTTCTAGGGGACTGATGACCTCAGATGTTAAGTCCCATAGTGCTCAGAGCCATTTTAACACTTTAGCAGAAATAATACACAATGCAAATGTCGCTCAAAGGCACCTCGAAAGCACGTGAGGGATCAACCAAACCAGTGTTCTGCGTTCTATACATTCCATCGCATTTAATTCCCCTCACATTTCGCATAATCTACAGCTTCATGGCAATGACTTCCAGAATTGGTTGGAGTTCTCCGAATGTTATCTACAAAGATGCTAAGTGATGCGTCATATTTATGCAAAATTTTGGTTACGGAAGAAGCATCGTTTACAAACCAGGGGAAGGTCAATCTTCGCAATATGCAGTAATCGTCAGCTGAAAATCCACGCTGACTCAAAAAAGTGGATAAAAACAGCGCTCTTGGTCTATTTACGTTTGGTGCGCGTTTTCAAGACCCATATATTTGATCCTCGCTCTGTTGATGGGAATATAAACACACTTAAGTATCTCGAGTTCCGAAAATATGCTGCTGCCGCAGTTAGTGGAAGCCATCACCACCACCACCACCACCACCACCACCACCACAAACTTGACGGGACTTGAGTCCACTGAAAAATTGAAGGATCGCTGTGAGCCTGCCTTCAGAATGTATAAAAGGTCTGAAATGGCGTTTTTATAGGACAAGAACGATAGAAAATGGGAGAATGGACAGATCAAAGTATGAGCAGAGACCCAACGGCGATGAGACCGTCAGTTGGGGCGATACCGGTGCCGAAGGATCAGCGTCGGATGAGGGTACGGGACGTCACCAACAGCACGACAGAGAACCGAAAGGTGATCACGAGGAGAGTTCTGGAGAAAGGCAACGGTGTTCGAAGCGCGAAGGCGAATTTGGTGTACAAGCGGCGGAATGCGGAGAAGACGGCGGATGTCGTGGTTGGAAACGTAACGCGGAGCGTTTAGTATAAAACGGAGTAATTTGCTCTGTACCACCTGGGCGTGGAGATCATGGGTGTCAGCAGCCAGGCCCCACAATTCGCAGCCGTACAACAGGAGAGACAAGACGCAGGACGTCCAGAGGAACAGCTTGAAGTGGACCGAAAGGGCAGGGCCCTTCAACAGGGGGAAGAGTTGGTGTAACATCCCGTAGGCCTTATGACAGACGCCATCGACCTGGGGTTTCCACGTGAGGCGGGTGTCGAAGGTCAGACCGAGGTAGGTGACTGTCCGGGACCATGGAATACGACGACCATCGAGTTCCACCAGACGAGCAGGCGGAACCCGTTTATGAGTAAATAGGATGGCCTGCGTCTTATCAGCGTTGATCTTGATCTTCCACTTGTTGCTCCGCTGGGTGATCAATTCGAGATGGCGGGTGAGATTAAGAGCAATTAACTGGAGGTTGCGATGTGAAGTGAAGACAGCAGTGTCATCCGCATAAATGGCCAATTGATGGGAGACACGGGATGGGATGTCGTTGGTGTAGACGGCATACAGAACCGGGGAGAGCATAGGCCCCTGGGGCATACCCGCTTCCACGGCCCGGACCGAACTCCGGCTGCGGCCTTGAATAACGTAGAATGACCGCCCGGTAAGAAAACGCCGAAGAATGTAGATGAGGTGGAGAGGGCAGCCAGTGGAAGACATCCCACTGGACGTAAGGCTATCAGTGTGGTATCAACACGACGGATGTCCCTCCTGTTACGGTCAGTGCCGGCACCCCAGTCGGGACCGACAGAGAAGAGAAGACTGTGAGAAGAGGTCAGCCAATCGCACGCTGACTGACGTCCCTCCAGGACGACAACGCAACAGAAGCGACCCCTATGTGAAGACGATATATGCGGCGCGCCCCACTGGTGGCAGCCCGCTTCGATAGCAGCTTCATCGTTAGCCACTTCGTTAGCCGACGCATCGCAGCCTCTTCATTATCAATCTCTACGTAGCACAGTTAGAGATCAGCAGTCACTGCAGTTCAGTTGACAGACTTTGTTAGTAGCGGTCGCTAGGACCAGACTTGTTAGTTGTGTTTGTCTATTCTCAAGACGACTAGGTTAAGTATTTCTACTTGTCTTGCTGTAATAAAACTCATTAATAAGAGTTGTTTGATTGTTTGTTTAGCGAACCGAGTATGCAGGATTCCTAGCCACAACACCTCTCATTCCGCACACGTCACGACAGAACACATTTGGAGAGCATTGGAACGCTCTTTCAGTAAATGTAGAATGGTCTGTATACTCAGCAAAATTTAACATTTCTGTACTTTTATATCTACATCTACATCCATACTCCGCAAGCCACCTGGCGGTGTGTGGCGGAGGGTACCCTGAGTACCTCTACCGGTTCTCCCT
Organism: Schistocerca cancellata; assembly: GCF_023864275.1. Taxonomy (NCBI): domain Eukaryota; kingdom Metazoa; phylum Arthropoda; class Insecta; order Orthoptera; family Acrididae; genus Schistocerca; species Schistocerca cancellata. Next base: position 798,726,447 of record NC_064629.1, read on the forward strand.
TCTATTCCAGTCTTGTGTTGTTCGTGGAAAGAAAAGATTGTCGGTATGCCTCTGTGTGGGCTCTAATCTCTCTGATTTTATCCTCATGGTATCTTCGTGAGATATACGTAGGAGGGAACAATATACTTTTTCACCTTCCTCGGTGAAGGTATGTACTCGAAACTTCAACAAGAGCCCGTACCGAGCTACTGAGCGTCTCTCTTGCAGAGTCTTCCGCTGGAGTTTATCTATCATCTCCGTAACGCTTTCGCGATTACTAAATGATCCTGTAACGAAGCGCGCTGCTCTCCGTTGGATCTTCTCTATCTCTTCCATCAACCCTATATGGTACGAATCCCACACCGGTGAGCAGTATTCAAGCAGTCGGCGAACAAGTGTGCTGTAACCTACTTCCTTTGTTTTCGGATTGCATTTCCTTAGGATTCTTCCAATGAATCTCAGTCTGGCATCTGCTTTACCGACGATTAATTTTATATGGTCATTCCATATTAAATCACTCGTAATGCCAACTCACAGATAATTTATGGAATTAACTGCTTCCAGTTGCTGACCTGCTATAGTGTAGCTAAATGATAAAGTATCTTTCTATGCATTCGCATCACATTACACTTGTCTACATTGAGATTCAATTGCCATTCCCTGCAGATCCTCCTGCATTTCAGTACAATTTTCTATTGTTACAAGCTCTCGATATACTACAGCATCATCCGCAAAAATCCTCAGTGAACTTACGATGTTATCCAGAAGGTCATTTATGTATATTGTGAATAGCAACGGTCCTACGACACTCCCCTGCGGCACACCTGAAATTACTCTTACTTGGGAAGACTTCTCTCCATTGAGTATGACATGCTGCGTTCTGTTTTCTAGGAAACGTTCAATCCAATCACACAATTGGTTTGGTAGTCCATATGCTCTCACTTTGTTCATTAAACGACTGTGGGGAACTATATCAAACGCCTAGCGGAAGTCGAGAAACACGGCATCTACCTGGGAACCAGTGTCTATGGCCCTCTGAGTCTCGTGGACGAATAGCGCGAGCTGGGATTTACCCCCGATCGTCTTTTACGAAGCTCATGCCGACTCCTACAGAGTAGATTTCTAGTCTCCTGAGAAGTCATTATACTCGAACATAATACGTGTTCCAAAAGTCTACAACTGATGGACGCTAGAGATATAGGTCTATAGTTCTGCACATCTGTTCGACGTCTCTTCTTGAAAACGGGGATGTTGCGAAAATTAAAACAAGAGGCATATTAAGAAACACCGACGACTTCCGAAGACATGAAATGCCTTATACACTCCTGGAAATGGAAAAAAAAACACACATTGACACCGGTGTGTCAGACCCACCATACTTGCTCCGGACACTGCGAGAGGGCTGTACAAGCAATGATCACACGCACGGCACAGCGGACACACCAGGAACCGCGGTGTTGGCCGTCCAATGGCGCTAGCTGCGAAGCATTTGTGCACCGCCGCCGTCAGTGCCAGCCAGTTTGCGGTGGCATACGGAGCTCCATCGCAGTCTTTAACACTGGTAGCATGCCGCGACAGCGTGGACGTGAACCGTATGTGCAGTTGACGGACTTTGAGCGAGGGCGTATAGTGGGCATGCGGGAGGCCGGGTGGACGTACCGCCGAATTGCTCAACACGTGGGGCGTGAGGTCTCCACAGTACATCGATGTTGTCGCCAGTGGTCGGCGGAAGGTGCACGTGCCCGTCGACCTGGGACCGGACCTCAGCGACGCACGGATGCACGCCAAGACCGTAGGATCCTACGCAGTGCCGTAGGGGACCGCACCGCCACTTCCCAGCAAATTAGGGACACTGTTGCTCCTGGGGTATCGGCGAGGACCATTCGCAACCGTCTCCATGAAGCTGGGCTACGGTCCCGCACACCGTTAGGCCGTCTTCCGCTCACGCCCCAACATCGTGCAGCCCGCCTCCAGTGGTGTCGCGACAGGCGTGAATGGAGGGACGAATGGAGACGTGTCGTCTTCAGCGATGAGAGTCGCTTCTGCCTTGGTGCCAATGATGGTCATATGCGTGTTTGGCGACGTGCAGGTGAGCGCCACATTCAGGACTGCATACGACCGAGGCACACAGGGCCAACACCCGGCATCATGGTGTGGGGAGCGATCTCCTACACTGGCCGTACACCACTGGTGATCGTCGAGGGGACACTGAATAGTGCACGGTACATCCAAACCGTCATCGAACCCATCGTTCTACCATTCCTAGACCGGCAAGGGAACTTGCTGTTCCAACAGGACAATGCACGTCCGCATGTATCCCGTGCCACCCAACGTGCTCTAGAAGGTGTAAGTCAACTACCCTGGCCAGCAAGATCTCGGGATCTGTCCCCCATTGAGCATGTTTGGGACTGGATGAAGCGTCGTCTCACGCGGTCTGCACGTCCAGCACGAACGCTGGTCCAACTGAGGCGCCAGGTGGAAATGGCATGGCAAGCCGTTCCACAGGACTACATCCAGCATCTCTACGATCGTCTCCATGGGAGAATAGCAGCCTGCATTGCTGCGAAAGGTGGATATACACTGTACTAGTGCCGACATTGTGCATGCTCTGTTGCCTGTGTCTATGTGCCTGTGGTTCTGTCAGTGTGATCATGTGATGTATCTGACCCCAGGAATGTGTCAACAAAGTTTCCCCTTCCTGGGACAATGAATTCACGGTGTTCTTATTTCAATTTCCAGGAGTGTAACATAGGCCTATGCTCCGTTAACTCCAGATGAATCCACTGTGCAGTATTGCTTCTCCAGAATCACTTTATAGCGTGTAGCACTGCTCATGGTCAACATTTTGAGGAATTGATACGAATGCCGTAATGATAAACGCACGAAATGTACCTGACTTACGTGTTTTCTTACATTTGGTATATGTATAATAGTGCAGGCGTTTGTGGAACCTGTTCTCCTGAAGAGGGGACTGTGGTTTGCGGCGCTGTTATCTTGATACCATTCGATCAATCACATATGTGTTATGTTTTTGAAGGTCTCATAGAAGCTTCTTTCAAATGCCATAGAAACGAGTCTACAGGGTGTTACAAAAAGGTAGGCCAAACTTTCAGGAAACATTCCTCACACACAAAGAAATAAAATATGTTATGTGAACATGTGTCCGGAAACGCTTACTTTCCATGTTAGAGCTCATTTCATTACTTCTCTTCAAATCACATTAATAATGGAATGGAAACACACAGCAACAGAACGTACCAGCGTGACTTCAAACACTTTGTTAAAGGAAATGTTCAAATTGTCCTCCGTTAGCGAGGATACATGCATCCACCCTCCGTCGCATGGAATCCCTGATGCGCTGATGCAGCCCTGGAGAATAGCGTATTGTATCACAGCCGTCCACAATACGAGCACGAAGAGTCTCTACATTTGGTACCGGGGTTGCGTAGACAAGAGCTTTCAAATGCCCCCATAAATGAAAGTCAACAGGGTTGAGGTCAGGGGAGCGTGGAGGCCATGGAATTGGTCCGCCTCTACCAATCCATCGGTCACCGAATCTGTTGTTGAGAAGCGCACGAACACTTCGACTGAAATGTGCAGGAGCTCCATCGTGCATGAACCACATGTTGTGTCGTACTTGTAAAGGCACATGTTCTGGCAGCACAGGTAGAGTATCCCGTATGAAGTCATGATAACGTGCTCCATTGAGCGCAGGTGGAAGAACGAAACTAAAATGAGCTCTAACATGGAAATTAAGCGTTTCCGGACACATGTCGACATAACATCTTTTCTTTATTTGTGTGTGAGGAATGTTTCCTGAAAGTTTGGCCGTACTTTTTTGTAACACCCCGTATAGTTCCATTCGAAAAAAAGTCTGTGTCGTAATTCGGGGACTATAAAAGATACAAATTACTTGCGAGCGTCAAGAAATTTGCCATATTGTCCGTTATAACTTGTCGAAAACCGCACTCCGATGCATTTATCCATCTTGAAGTGGACTGTGTTAGCTGCCTCACACTGTACGTATTCGCTAATCTGACCACCTCCCTTCCCCGAGTTATTATCCGAGAGAGAGGTGCTCTCGCGACTCGCTGCCAAATGAAGCACTTTACACGGGACGACGGCGTGCTGAGTCAGGGCGCAGTGACTGGCGTATGATCCAGTTAGGCGGTGACCGGCCCTAACGGTGCGGCCCACAACAAACACAGTGTCGATACATCATCGTCGCCGGTTCCGAGTAGGCGCCCTTCTCGGAGGCAGCGTCCCGCGCGCTTCCCGGAAGCGGCGCTCGCATAATGCGTCGCCTTCCTCGCCCTGCGCCCACAGCCCAGCGCCGGTTACGTCACCGCCTCCGCAGGTCGGGGTCACCAGCCGCCGACCTACCGCTCGGAGCTGTCCGCTCACGAAACTGTAACAGCTCGCAAGCCAACCAGGTGTGGCGTAAATTTCTTTTTTTATTTTATTTACTAGCTGAGTACCCCCGCCTTGCCTGGGTATGTATTTATTTCAATCTTCTATTAATCCATTCCCTCCTTCCCCATCTCTCTGTCCATCCCCTCTTTCACTCCCTTTCTGTTCATCTCCTTCATCCTCCCCCCACCTCTCTCTCTCTCTCTCTCTCTCTCTCTCTCTCTCTCTCTCTCTCTGTCCACCTCCTCCATTCTCCACTCTCTGTCCATTTCCTGCTGCCTCTCACTCTGTTCATCTCTTCTTCCCCCCTCTATCTGTCAATCTGTCCTCTCCCTCTCCTTGTTCATCTCTCCCTATTCCTTTTCTCTGCCCATCTTATCCTTCCCCTCTCTCTGTCCAGCTCCTCCTCATCCCTTTTTCTGTCCACTTCCTCCTCTCCCCCTCTCTGTCCATTTCTCCCTACCCCCCCCCTCTCTCTCTCTCTCTCTCTCTCTCTCTCTCTCTCTCTCTCTCTCTCTCTCTCTACCTTTCTCCTCCTCCTCCCTATCTGTGTCATTCCTCCTTAGCCCCCCCCCCCCCAATGTATCCATCGTCTCCTACCCATTCTCTCTCCACATTACCACGCTCATCCCAATAGAAGGCTCGTGATTCTTACCCCAGTATTTTATTCCAGATTGTAACTAATGTGGCACTAAATTTGGTTAAAATCGTTTCATTGGTTTAGGATGGGCATTCTATTCGTGGATTTGCCTGCATACGCACACTGAAGCGCCAAAGAAACTGGTACAGGTTCAAATGGTTCAAATGGCTCTGAGCACTATGGGACTCAACTTCTGAGGTCACTAGTCCCCTAGAACTTAGAACTAGTTAAACCTAACTAACCTAAGGACATCACAAACATCCATGCCCGAGACAGGATTCGAACCTGCGACCGTAGCGGTCTTGCGGTTCCAGACTGCAGTGCCTCTAACCGCACGGCCACTTCGGCCGGCGAAACTGGTACAGGTATGCGTATTCAAATACAGAGGTATGTAAACAGGAAGGATCAATTGTTAGATAGGTTACTGCTGCTACAATGTCAGGTTATCAAGGTTTAAGTGGGTTTGAAGTGGCGTTATAGTCGGCGTACAAGTGATGGGACAGAACATCTCCGAGGTAGCGATGAGGTGGGGATTTTCCCCTACTACCATTTCACAAGTGTACCGTCAATATCAGAAATTGGGTGAAACATCAGATCTCCGACATCAGTGCGGCCGGAGAAAGATTCTGCAAGAAAGGGACCAACGACGACGCAAGAAAATCGTTCAGCGTGACAGAAGTGTAACCCTTTCGCAAATTGGTGCTGATTTCAATGCTGGGCCATCAACAAGTGACAGTGTGCGAACCATAAAGATTGTTGGAAGTCTCTAAGTGCACTCATTATAAAATACTGGATGAGTACAGTACGGGTATTCGTGCGTCGTGGGCTACACTTTTTTTCAATCTCATCCCTTTGTGGTTCTTACTCTCAGAGCTATGATTTACAGACAGTAAGTGGTATGTATACAAAGTTTGGATGACATCAGTATAGTGATTTACGAGCAGATGTGGAACATACATACATGCATACGTACACTCACTTTTACGACGTGTATGGATACTGATTTCTCACTCTTCGTGGGAAAATTTGAATCTAAACTACCTGGTCATGGAACGAGTTACTAGACAGATTACAGAGCGTCAATTGGAAAATTTATGAACAAAATATGTGAAGATTTATCAACACACTGAGAGAGTCTTCTTCTTTTTCTTGTGTGTTTGTCTCGCAGCGGTGCAGGGTCGGTGTGGTTATTATTAACGGATTTGGCACGGTTAATTTAAGGCGCGACCGGATGCCCTTCCTTTTGTCACTTCGTTCAGACATTTAAGGTTATGGGTAGTTATTGTGACTGGGTGGCTTAGTGGGAAGCGAGGTGTTATGACACAGTCACTTAGGTTATTTCCAATCTTGAGAAACGACAAAATGGTCACGCGATAGACAAAATAGCACATAAGTTTTTACGCAAGGAACATATCCATATCTGATATGGAACTAGTTAGAAGTTGGCGTTCATAAACAGAACGACGTCCCACTCTATCGATATAAACCAAATTCTGGAACTGGAATTTTTTCCCGAGAGCCCGACAGCACAAAAGCAATTAATGGTTCGCAAGGCACTATGTGCAGTAGATACTTACGACTAACAACCTAACAATAAACGATTTCGTAAGCTACCTCTCCATATACAGCAATCGAATTGGAGTGGAAGCTCCACCAGAGGTACGAAATACTTTTTTCAATCTTTATGGACGGCATTTTCCACACTCTTAAACAGTCCTAGTATATCAATTATTACTGGTTTCTCCGTCTTAAGCTTACTGCAACTAATTAAAGTGAATTTTACACCAGACGCGTTTCGCTTTTATTTACAAAGCATCTGATGTGGTCATTCTGCGAATTGGATACATATATTTGTACATTTTAATTGTTTTAGATTAAAAACAGCATTTTGTTTATAAAGTTGATGTGCAGTTTACTTACGGTGCTTCTGACTCTTGTTTACATATTCTCAAAACCACTGCTCTTTTCCTCTTTACTAGCAGAAGTTCCTTTTGATATCAACCTCTTCGGACAAACAGGGAAGAAGCAGTGGTTTGGAAAACATTTAAACAAGAGCCAGAAACACTATACGTAAATTGCACACCAACTTTATAAATAAACTGCTATCTAAAACTACCAAAAATATACAAAAATATGTATCAAATTTGCGGAATGACCACAGAAGATGCTTTGTAAACAAAAGCAAGACGCATCTAGTGTAAAATTCTCTTTAATTATTTTGCAGTAAGTTTTAGACGGAGAAACCAATAACAACTGATTTTAACAGCTGCAAACAAACATATTAATCCTAGTATATTTCTGGTCAAGAACATTGATAAAATTGATTCTAATTTTAGTTCTTTTCAAGTTAAGCCAACCAGAAGATTTTATTTCTTTCTTTTTTTCTAATTAATTTTGTTTTTGTAATACGTATTACTATCCTTTCAGTAATAAAATATTCCAACGTTTTAGGGAGGCTGGAAAAGAACGTGAAAGTGGTGGGTGTAAGGCAAGGCTACAGGAAACCCGAAGTTCCCCAGTAAGTCCTAGGACTTTCTCTCTTTATGTCTCACTTATCAGTTTTTTCATATCTGTCAATGATCTGTTCTAGAGAAAAACGCCAAGTTCCACCGTAGTTCGGAGTCCACGTTAAGCTGTGGGTGCCCCTACAACTAGAGTAAGTCAGTTTAAAATTCTAAGAAAGGCAAAGGCATACCGCTTCGAAAGAAACATTGTGGTGTTCAAATAAACTTTCGGGTTGATGATAGTTTTAAGTTCCTTACACGTTCTTATGAACTAGGGACTCAAAAATACGAGGGCTATTCGGAAAGTAGGGAAAGATAGGTCGCGAAATGGAAACCACAATAAAAATCAAAACTGTTTTATTTGCAAAATTTAGCTACACCTTGCAGCTACTTCTATACCCAGTCGCCGCTCAGACTTGAGCATCTCTCGTAGCGTTGTACCGACTTTTCAATTCCCTCGTTATTGAAGACAGCCACCAGTGCTTTTTGACAATTTTCTACTCTGGACTGCAGCTCATTTTCTGAGTCAAAATATTATCTTCATAGTCAGCGGTTCATTTGAGAAGAGATGAACCTCAGGGGTAACAAATTACGGGCTGTATTGTGAGTGATCAAACACTTCCCATCGGTAACGCTACAGGAGCATCTTCATTGTCCCTGCAGAGTGCGGCCGAGAATTGTCGTGTAGAACGAACCGCATGACAATTATATTATGTGGATTGCATAACTTCAGGCGAATTCTTTCGCCATGCCCTTGTACTTGGCGAGAGACGCTAATTTCTAGCCACCTTTACATTCTCACTGTGAGCTCAGAACTGAAAAGAGCGACATGATGGGCTTTTGGGATTCCAATCGCTTTCCTTCCGCGCGCGCGCGCGCGTGCGTGCGTGCGTGCGTGCGTGCGTGCGTGTGTGTGTGTGTGTGTGTGTGTGTGTACTACGAAACTGAATGTCTTTTTTTTTCTCCCAAGTGTTTCCGTGAGATTAATCAGCTCACCACATTCCTTAGGTAGGCGTACCACTCTAAAAAAAAATGGTTCAAATGGCTCTGAGCACTATGGGACTCAACAGCTTAGGTCGTAAGTCCCCTAGAACATAGAACTACTTAAACCTAACTAACCTAAGGACATCACACACACCCATGCCCGAGGCAGGATTCGAACCTGCGACCGTAGCAGCCTCGCGGTTCCGGACTGCAGCGCCAGAACCGCACGGCAACCGCGGCCGGCGTACCACTCTCGGAACAGTATTATGTTGAAACTGATTTGCATAACTCTTTACGAGTTAGGCTTATGAACTAGTCTCAATTAAGAACAATTATCTAAACGAAAAACGTTACTATACCAGGATTTAAAAACGGACTGAAAAGTATAAAAATTTCTCCCAGCCTCATTCAGATTCCTAAATCCGTCTAAATTGTCCTGAAAATTTCTGCTAGTGAATTTTTAACAGCTACGACAATACTCATAAAATGTAAAACAAAAAATGTGGGGCGTATGCAACAGATAACTAATGCATGAATAGTGGCGTACAGACCACTGTGCGCCACATTTTATTGGACTCTGGTTTATTTTCCAACCAGCAGGCCGCGGCGGATTTGCAGACTGATCTGTTCTCTATTTTAAGTAACATTCAAATGAATGTGGTTCGAGTTTTAAAGATTTTTGAGTTAGCCGACGTCTTTCCCAAGATCTTAGGGAGATGGTTTTAATGTGACTGGCGCACACATATTTTTTGTAAGTAGTCAGCCAATAACATTTGCCTTTACTTTTCTTTTAGCTCTTTATCGTTTTACTTGTGTTTTTATCTCATGTGTAGTTACTTTTACCCTATCTCCGTTGTTTTAACGCATGTGAGATAGAGTGATTGCGTGATTGATTCGAGTGCGTGAGTGTGAAACAATTTTCGAGATTTTAGCCACATTCATTTGTAAGGGCGCTGATAACCCGCTGCTGAGCGCCCATATGCTCCAAACATACATAATGGATGAACAGTTCACCCATGTCACTAAAAATTGTATTGCACTTCAAAGATATGAAATGCTGTATGATTTTTCAGAACAGCTACTACCTATCTCCTTGCTATTTTTTGTTAAATGCACCAAAGTTTTTCGTTGCCGTAGCTACTAAAAATTTACCAGCATAAATTTTCAGGACTATCTGTATGTGGTCAGGAATCTGCATGGAGCCACGAGATATTATTTTATACTTTCTAACCCGTTTTAAAACCGTGTTATATCAGTTTATAGTTTAAATAATTATTTTCTGCTTTATAGTCTTGTGTGTGTGTGTGTGTGTGTGTGTGTGTGTGTGTGTGTGTGTGTGTGTGTGTGTGTGTGTGTGATTTTTCAGTTGATATGAAACGTTTTGATTGCAACAGAAACGTGATAAATTTCAGGCTTATTTAATTTTCCATTCGCCACAATCAACGAATATGCAGGATGGTCAGAAACAGTGTGAAACGCTTGTAAGGGTGTTGCAGGGTAGTTTGTGCAGAGCAATAACAGTTAAGAAAAAAATTCGATATCTTGCGCCGTACATTGGACGGTTGATGACTGAAACATGTTGCCTGGTCGGACGAGTCTCGTTTCAAATTGTATCGAACGGATGGACGTGTACTTGTATGGGGACAGTCTCATGAATCCACGGACCCTGCACGTCAGCACGTGGCTATTCAAGCTGGTGGAGGCTCTGTAATGGTGTGGGGTATGAGCAGTTGAAGTGATATGGGACCCCTGACACGTGAAGATACGACTCTTGCAGGTGACAGGTACGTAAGCATCCTGTCTTATCACCTGCATACATTCATGTTCATTGTGCATTTCGACGGACTTGGGCAATTCTAGCAGGACAATGTGACACCCCACACGTCTAGAATTGCTATAGTATGGCAGTATGGCTCCAGCAAAACTCTCTTACTCTCTTGAGTTTAAACACTTCCGCTGGCCACCAAACTCTCCAGTCATGAACACTGAACAACCCCCCCCCCCCCCCCGTCGTACTCTTACCGATTTATGGACAGAACTGCAGGATACGTGGTGCCAGTTCCCTCCAGCTCTACTTCAGACATTAGTCGAGTCCATGCCACGTCGTGTTGCGGCAGTTCTGAGTGCTCGAGGCGTTATTAGGCAGGTGTATCAGTTTCTTTGGTTCTTCTGCGCGAGGAACTGACTTAGGCGTGAAGCAGTACAGTTATTAGGTAACAATTCAAAAGGAAACAACGGCACACCCATTTATCACTTCAGCACATTTGTTAATATTGATAGTGAAACATTACGTATTTACTTTATTCCAAAAGAAAAAAGAACACAGAGTACTGTACGTACAGAACACTATTGCTGCATTGCAACGACGGTTCGATGTGGCGACCACCAACGCTACAGACATTCTACCTACGAAGCATGTTCTTCTGGTACACTCTCTCCATTCCACCTGGTGTGTCTTCGATTTCTATTGCAGCGGCCAGAACTCGTACCAGCAGACCTTCGCCTGTCTCTACAGGAGTCTCATAAATTAAACTTTGCATAGAACCCCACAAGAAATAGTCCATAGGAGTTACATCCGGCGATCCACGGGGTTGGACAACCTCTGCCTATCAGTCTTTCACCATATCGTATTTTGAGATGCGTCCGAGCCAAATGTCAGAAGTGAGCTGGTCCATCATGATGCTGAAAACACATTTCCAGGCGTTAAGTGACATCAGGTGGTCGTCTGACGTAGTACACAACTACCGTACTGCAAACGAGGACAAACAACTCAGACTTTTTACTCTCTTCAGCCGGCCGGTGTGACCGAGCGGTTCTAGGCGTCTCAGTCTGGAACCGCGCGACCGCTACGGTCGCAGGTTCGAATTCTGCCTCGGGCATGGATGTGTGTGACGTCCTTAGGTTAGTTAGGTTTAAGTAGTTGTAAGTTCTAGGGGACTAATAACCTCAGATTAAGTCTCAGTGCTCAGAACCATTTGAACCATTTTTTTCACTCTCTCAGCAGACGCGCACGAGTTACACATCCGAATTGAAATCGTCGTTGAATGGAAACGGTACGTTTCCGGACATGGGTTCCTGCTCAGAATATTATGTACTCACTCCCTTCTACAAGCCCTAGAAGTTCGTAACGAGTATTTCCGAACACCCTGTATAATTGCTCATCTATAGGTTGTGATTAGCGAGTTTGCGAGGTTCAAATTATCTGACATCAATGTCTGTAGCTTATGATTGTTTCAACTTTTTACACCACAACGGACTGTAGTCCTTAATGTTTAACAGAAACTTTAACTTGATACCACTGCCCGTTCCTGAGAAAACGCGTCTTAACCAACAGACGTACAACGAAGTGATTCGTATAAGGTTTCCGTTTTTAGCGATTGAGGTGTTGAACCTTAAAAATTGAGATACATGTCTCACAGGACTGGTGCAAGCATCTACAGGTATTACTACTAGAGTTGTTATCTCAAATTCAGTCTGTAACCGAGCCACCGCTACGGTCGCAGGTTCGAATCCTGCCTCGGGCATGGACGTGTGTGATATCCTTAGGTTAGTTAGGTGTAAGTAGTTCTAAGATCTAGAGAATTGATGACCTCAGATGTTAAGTCCCATAGTGCTCAGGACCATTTGAACCATTTTGTTACCTCAAATGATATATTTAGAATATTTAGGAAGGCCTCCAAAGAAATGTGTGATGAATAAGTGAGGTCGCTTTTCTAGGGTTTTAATTTTAAGGTGTACTGCCTCAGTGTGACTCTCGTTCCTCAAGTTTACTTCTGAACAGGGTAACAAGGACGATTTATTCAAACTGATTCCCGTCTTGCCAGATGCTTGGAAAGCCTGTCGGACGAGTACGTAAGGAAGGAAGATTAGGGTTTAATACCCCGCCGTCGAGGAGGAGGAGGAGGAGGAGGAGGAGGAGGAGATCAGTGTTTAACGTCCCGTCGACAACGAGGTCATTAGAGATTGAGCACAAGCTCGGATTAGGGAAGGATGGGGAAGGAAATCGGCCGTGCCCTTTCAAAGGAACCATCACGTCATTTGTCTGAAGCGATTTAGGGAAATCACAGACAACGTAAATCAGGATGGCCGGACGCGACTTTGAACCGCCGTCCTCCCCAATGTGAGTCCACTGTGCTAGCCAATACGCCATCTCGCTCGGTACCATCATCGACAAGGTCAGATAGGGGACGGATTGTATGGGAAATCGGCCGCGCCCTTTTCTTCGGTATGAGCCTACAATAATTTAACAAAACCGCAAAGAACGTTATGTGGGTGACCGGAGGAGGCTCTGAACCTCGGCCCTCTCGGTTCTGAGCCCAGTGCGCCACCTTCCTCACTGAACAATAGGGCAAGAGGAGGGCTTTGGTAGGTTGTGTCATCCGCCGGCAGTCAAGAGTCCCTCACAGGCAGCACTCGTGCGGGCCTAATTGAACGTGGAAACCTCGAGAGGTATCCGTGACGCATTGGTGACTGCCTCAATAATGCGGTAACTACCGCTTCCGGGACGATTCGCGGTTGCCTAATACTTGGCGCAGACACGCACCCTGCGCGCCAAGGTCTGCAATCTCAGCTGTACTGCTACACGTCAAGCCCGCTACTAACTTTTTTCCTTTGTTTATGATCCTAATTTTCCTGAGTTTGTTACATTTTCTACCTACTGCCTACAAATATTTCTTACGCATGCCGGTGCTTCTCAAATGCTTCACACTACAGTTGATTCTCCTTTTACATTTCTTTCCTAATTTCGTCTGACATTTTGAACTTAGGTTACTGTTGATTGGCATCCAGAGGGAAATACTGTGCAAGAAATGTGATGTATCATTATTCATTAGTTTGCCACCATTCTGAGCAATATATACATGGTGGAGAAATCAACCAGATAGTATCTGAGCAGAATAGCGGACGTCGAACCGAGCAAACTTTTCCGAATAAACGTCTGTCGGCAATGCACCTCAGCCATAAAACGGCATTCGATCATCGACGAGTGCGCGAAATTGTGTGCATTTTAACTAACTTGTCCCAGTTAATTTCTCTTAATGCCAAAGCACACAGTTATTGAGGACTGCTCGAGCATTTGAGATGCACACGAGGTCGTATTAAACGAAGAAATCGAAGAAATTCAGAACCGTGCTGCTAGATTTGTTACCGGTAAATTGGATCATCACGCGAGTGTTACAGAGGTGCTTCGTGAATTCAAATAGGAATACCTTGACGGAAAACGTCGTTCTTTTCGCGGAACACTATTTAAAAAAATTTAGAGAATCGGCATTTGTTACTGACCGCAGAACGATTCTAACGCCGCCAACATACATTGCTCCTGAGTATCACTAAGATAAGAGAAGCTAGTGTTCGTACGGAAGCATTCACACACTCGTTTCTCATTTGTTCTGTTTGCGAGTGAAACAGGAAAGGAAATGACTAGCAGTGGTACAAGGTAGCTTCTGTCATGCCGTCTACGGTTTTCTTGCACAGTATGGATGTAGAGGTAGATGTAAATGTAGTAATTAAATTAGCTAAAGATATGAGTTTCAGCCGAGCAGTAAAGCTAGGAAAACTTTAAAATACCATTCACGGCTTGTTACGTTAGATGCTAATTTTCTGCGACGTTAACTGGATAAAGCTTGACTGCTAGATTAAATAGGCCAAAAGTAAAGTAAGTCTATCAATTTCTTAAGATAATATACTGTACTACAGGAACAGTGCTGCTGCAAGATAGTCCACTTGTAGTACTGTAAGGTGCAATGTTAGATAATCAGATCCAAATGCCACACGTTTTAATTCTTGCTGATGCACAAAGTGTATAAATGAACTTTTATTTTAACAACAACAGGGATTTAATAAATATGAATGGCGAAAAAGAAAACAGAAATTAAGTTTAAACACTTGCTTTCGAAAATCAACCAAAATCACTACTAAATAATTTGTATACCTCTAGAGACTTCCTGGCATGTTCCAAACGATTGTCGCTGCCATAACAAATTATTTTGACCAACTCTTAGTGGAGAAACTTCGGCACTCTCGCCGCTGAATTGCCGTAGTTCTATGACTGCTGCTCCATGACATGCATTTTCGATCTGTGGTTATCTGGAAAATTTTGCATAACGACCCCTGCCCTCGTCTAACATCATTAGTTTATGCTTCACCCTTCCGCATTTTATATATGTGTCTCTTACGATGAAAACTGCGGTCCATTCGTATGCTGAGACGAAAGGCCGTATCACGTTTACACTGAAATATTGTGTCCATAAGATCGAGTAACTGATGAAGAGACATCGAAACGAAATGGGCAGAAAAGAGCTCTCCGGTACAAATTGACTTACAGAAGGATAGTTTGATAGGACACATACTAAGACATCAAATAATAGTTCATCTGGTAAGGAGGGAAGTGTCTTTTGGGAGGGAGGGAGGGAGGGAGGGAGGGAGGGAGGGAGGGGGAGGGGGGGAGGGATGGAGGGAGGGAGAGAGAGGGAGAGAGAGAGGGAGAGAGAGAGAGAGAGAGAGAGAGAGAGAGAGAGAGAGAGCTTCACACTAAGCACTTTCGAGTGGATGCCAGTTTTGTTATTGTTTAGAGGTGAATGCACTTGCAGTGGGTAGACTAGCATGGAGAATTTATTGAAAACCACAGTAACAACATCTCCTACGTACAGTGACTACTACTCGCGATGTAAAATGATATCCTTTCCTAGCTTCATTATTTACTATTTATTTGTACCACACCACAAGTAAAGGCCACTCTCCCTCGACCCCCCCTCCTCTCTCTCTCTCTCTCTCTCTCTCTTTCTCTCTCTCTCTCTCCCGTCCGAACAGGCCTCGGAGGGCCCAAAGCTACCGACCGACCGCCGTGTCATCCTCAACCCACTGGTCTCACTGAACGCAGAAATGGAGGGGCATGTGGTCAGTGTACCGTTCTCCTAGCCGTTGTCAGTTTTCGTGACTGGAAACGCTATTCCTCGATCAAGTGGCTCCTCAGTTGCCCTCACAAGGGATTAGGGCACCGTGCTTGCCAACAATGCTCGCCAGACTTGGACGGTCACCCATCCAAGTCCTAGCCAAGCCCGACAGCGCTTTACTTCGGTGATCTGACGGGAACCGGTGTTACTACTGCGGCAAGGCCGTTGGCACTCTAATTTTCAAAGTTTGATTTTCTTGCAGACTAGCAGTCTTATGAATGCTTGTCACTTGATCGTATGGCTAGATGTATAAGTATTTACGTGTCACACTACAGATTCAAAAGTTCAGCGTTCAGTCCTCAGTCGCTCCAAAGACTTTTTACTCACACTTACGGCTACTTTCACGTAGTAATGATTTGTACGTGTGAAAAATGCCACGTTACATTGTAATTCGGAGTACACTTTAAGCTGTGGACTCCTCAATAACTGACAAAGTATGTCAGTTCAAAGGCCAGAACGGGAAGCGCACATGTATCACCTCCAATACAACCTCGCCTTGTAAAGCGACAGCTGTACCTACCCAGTTGTTATAGGATGATAGCCTAATTGGCCGGAACCGGTTCTTGATGCAGTCTGTATGTTTTTCACCCTTCTGTTTATTGAGCTTGTTACTTTTTCTGATTAGATTAGAGGCTTCCCATGTACTTTTACAACGGAACAGACGCAGCACACAAGGTAGCCACTTTGCACTTGCACGCGAAGATTCATAATCTCTTAAGGTCATAACAGTTATAGTACACAAACTAAAACGACAATAAGTAAAAGAAAAATGATACAATGGTGAAAACGCGTCAATGGCTTTGAGCAACAATTTCTGATGGCTCACAGCGTTAATATGGTGGACGATCGCTGACTTCTTCCAAAAAACAAAAAAATGCTCTGAGCACTATGGGACTTAACTGCCGTGGTCATCAGTCCCCTAGAACTTAGAACTACTTAAATCTAACTAACCTAAGGACATCACAGACATCCATGTCCGAGGCAGGATTCGAACCTGCGACCGTAGCGGTCGCGCGGTTCCAGACTGTAGCACCTAGAACCGCTCGGCTACTGACTTCTTCCAGTTTTAACCCTTTTAGTCAGATGGTGTGTATGTTGTTCTATCTGTAGAGCACACTATTCGGTTTTTGCAGTGCTTGTAATATAGGAAAATTATGCATGAACTCCGGTGTTGAGATGGTTGATAAAGTGATCTAGAGTGAAAGTATCGACTGTTTCATTGGTACTGAGATTTTGATTACTGGGTATACGACGAATTGTGCGATTTGTGTCTTAATCCAACATAGTTCTCTATAGGAACAGATAAGGGGATCATAGGGAAATTTATACTCTTATCAAATTCAGCAGGTTAGATGGTAGTATAAGTTGTTGTTAGCAACTTCTCGTACCATTTCACAGTGGTTAGGGACTTCGGTTAACTATCCAATTCTGTTTAATGTGTTCGTAGTAAGGCTTTCTAAATATGTCTTTATACAGATGGAAGCTGTATTGTCGCCCCATTTTAAATGTTCTCTGTATTGCATTGCATTTTGCCTGGGACTTGAAAGGGACCTATAAAGCGTTTAGAAAGTTAAGGAGAACGGATTGTCACAAGATAAAGTAATAAGTCTCACGCGAGCAGTGATTATGAAGTGTCGTGTGTTACAGGCTCAGCCGTAATATCGAGGGCGTGCTGAAAAGCTTCCGAATTTATATATGAAAACTCGTAAAGCTTTTTAAATAAAACAAATGTTATTAACATTCTACATCTTCATTCTTCATGTCTACTTATTTATTTCTCAACGTAGTCACAAAGTCACAAAAGTCGCCCTGGCGAGCAACACATTCCTCCAAACGAGAGACCAGGTTCTTGACACCGACACTGTGGAATGTTTGACTATATTGACGAAGACACAACCTCACCTCTCCTTGCACCGCTTCGTCACTATCAAAGTGAAGTCGTCGAAAGTGGTCCTTAAGTTCTGAAAACCGACGAAAATCGGGTGGGACCAAGTCGGGACTGTATGGAGGACGATCGAGGACAGTGATTCCAAGGCGTCAGATTGTTGCAGCTGGAGTAGTGCCCGTGTGTGGTCTGGGATTGTCATGCTGAGGGAGAAGACGCTTCATTTTGGACAATCTCTTCGAAATCGAAACTCGATTACAGCACTATATTTCTCACGCAGCAATATAGTTCCCGGGTTCGATTCCCGGCGGGGTCAGGGATTTTCTCTGCCTCGTGATGGCTGGGTGTTGTGTGCTGTCCTTAGGTTAGTTAGGTTTAAGTAGTTCTAAGTTCTAGGGGACTTATGACCACAGCAGTTGAGTCCCATAGTGTTCAGAGCCATTTGAACCATTTTTGCAGTATAGTTACGTCACATACCGCCATATTACACGCTACAATTACGAGGCTTCTAACGGCAGAGTGCTGAATATGTAGACATGCAGAATAAAGATGCAGTATGTTAATAAGGTTTGTTTTCTTTAAAAAGCTTCAAGAATTTTCACATACAAATTAGGGGTGAATTACGTTTCTGCACGCCCTCCTACACAGAAGAGAATCATTAGTAGGCTTTTAATCTGTCCTCAGGGTATATGGTCGTATCTTAGTATGGATGTTGCGTCGTCTATACATAATATTTTACAAGGCCTTCAAGATTACTAAATGAACAACAAATTGAGGCCAGCCAGGCCACTATTATTCTGTTTGTTTATTACCCTTCAATTTTTATCTGCCGAGATATCAAAAAACGACCCTTCGTTTAAATAAAACGATGTACTTCATTAAAAGGGATCCGAAAGTTGTCGAAGAGAGCAATTAGTGACATAACATACATCATCGTCCGTGATGAAACTTTTCCCTAAATTTGCTAATTATGACGTCGGGCGTTCCTCGCAAAGTACAGAGTTGATTCCTCGTTCCCTGCTGAGATACACATACGTCACATCAGGGTGGAAGTGAGTACTATCGTGGCCGAGCGGTTCTAGGCGCTACAGTCTGGAACCGCGCGACCGCTATGGTCGCCGTTCGAATCCTGCCTTGGGCATGGATGTGTGTGATGTCCTTAGGTTAGTTAGGTTTAAGTAGTTCTAAGTTCTAGGGGACTGATGACCTCAGAAGCTAAGTCCCATAGTGCTCAGAGCCATTTGAACCATTTTTGGGTACTATCGCCAGACTGTCCGTATTCGTCGAATGTTTGAAGTAAATAATCTATGGTTTCTGGCTGGCTTTACTAATTAATTGCAGTTATTTGCAGCTTCATCGCATCTTATTTGTATTTTAATAAAATGAAGATAATATTTTCGGTGCTTGGCATACTAGATAACAGGCATGTGAAGAAAGTAAACAATTTTTCTTTTTTATGTTGCGCAGAACTTAATTTAATCGCAAGGCAAACACTGGTCTCTGTTTCACCATTGTACTCCTGTTTTCACGAACCTGTCGAGTTCCGTTAAATTAACCATTGCTATTTCAATATTTCTGCAAATAATGATTTGCGAGCTTTAATAATACAGTACAACTCTCATCCCCTAGCATACCATCACCTGTCAAATATCTTATTTCGGTGTCATGAACCATTTATGGAAATAACAGTCGCCCCACTCTTCGAAGTAGAAAATTTTTGCAGCAGAGCTGGATGACGAGACGTAAACTGTCGGTGATAATAACTCTAAATTATACCTCAGACTTTTTGTGTCTCAAGGTCGACCAGGCCCAGTTCACCCCCCCTCCCCCGCCTCCTACCTCCCCCTCTCTCCCCGTCAATCCACCGGAAGGACGTCGGGATGTTCCTCGCTAAGTACAGAGAGTTGATTCCTCGTTCGCTGCTGAGATACACGTATGTCAAATGCAGGGCGGAAGTGAATACTATCGCCAGACTTCCCATATTGGCCGACTGTTTTGCTGTAAAGAATCTATGGTTCTGGCGTCACCTTACTAAATATCTGCAGTTATTTGCAGCGACATAGCATCTTCCTTGTATTTTAATAAAATGAAAATAATGTTTTTGATGCTTGGTATACTAGACAACAGGCATATGAAGAAAGCAAATAATTTTTTTCTGTTGCATAGTATTTAATTTAATCATGAGGCGTTTTTCTACGAGTACAATCACGTGGTGAAAGTGATAGTAATTTTTACACATGAAATGGTGAACACTTAGTTAATACAGAAATGCACACACTTATTTTAAATATAAAGAACGCCAGAATACAAAATCTATTGACACGCGCCAACTTCAATGGAAGCGGTATCTCTAAACAATGTGGACGCGGCTGCCTTACCGAGAGTTCGTTCTCAGTAACGCGAGTGCCTCATGCAATCTGATCCGCTCGATACGCTTTTGTCAAAATCAGATGCTAATCCGACAGCCATGTTAAATCACACATTTCGTTTGGATTCACGCCTGCAACTTTCAGCTTCAAGTCACGCTCTGGACACCACATTCTGCAGCGTCCAACTTTATCTGTGTCCTTTTTCATTCAAACCAGTATCCGTGGTCGAGGTTGCATTCTACTAGGAGGAGTCAGCTTCGAATCCTGGTGGTGATAGAAAATTTCACCGCCAGTATTTGGGTGGCAAGAGGTGGAGAGGTAATGGTGCAACTTCCTGATCAACAGACTACGGGGAAATTTTCTTGGTTAAATTCCTAACCTCTCCGTAGGGTCTCATTGAGTTATGTCATGTGATCATGTCCGTCAGATGGAGCCATTGACATCG
The DNA here is from genome assembly GCF_023864275.1 of Schistocerca cancellata. Taxonomy (NCBI): domain Eukaryota; kingdom Metazoa; phylum Arthropoda; class Insecta; order Orthoptera; family Acrididae; genus Schistocerca; species Schistocerca cancellata. The sequence goes on from NC_064629.1 coordinate 798,746,613, forward strand.
GTGGCATCCTTCGCGCTATTTGTTTGGGTTACATTATGCGGCAGCACTAGTATTCGCTCACTTTCTTTCTTTCGTCCATAACAACACAACACTACAATACAATAAGCATACCACACCCTATAAGCAGTCGTAGTAGCCATCCATATCATAAAGAAGCATCCCTGATAGTTCACAACAGATCTCCGACGTTCTCCTGTTGTAGAATTGTGGGACGCATTTTACACTCGCATATTATGGCTTTCACGGGGACCGAACATCTCCCCTGCAGAAATCAATAACGATTCCGCAAAAAACATTCTTGTAAAACTCTGCTCTCTCTATTCGTCCATGAGACCCAAAAGAGAGCAGATAACAGCAACCAGGTTGATGTAAAGTTCCTTGACTTCTGCAAGGCATTCGAAACTCATCAACGTTGTCGTAACATGATCTTTCGGAATATCGAACCAAATTTGTGACTGGATTCGGGACTTCGCAGCACATGGAACTATAACGCATATTTCTTAACTAGACAAAACCATTACAGGGCAGTGTAACTTCCAACGTACTCCAAGAGAGTGTTAAACGTTCGTAACTGTTTACAACGTAGAGGAAAGTTTCGTACATTGTACCGGTTATTAATCTGTGCCACTACTATAAAATTCGTACGTCTTGTACTATCCGCCATTTAGTGAGGTCAGTGTAAACTACGCGCTTCTTGGAGGCATATTGTCAACTATGAACTCAGTGTGTGTGGAGAAAGAGATCGTCTGCAGATAACGTTGATTTTGTCGTAGTTTTCATCTACCTTTCTGTGTACATGGTGAAGAGAATTATTGTAATCAGTGGAAATACAGTGTTTTATTTATAAGTGAATATGCATGAGATAACCTTACTTTCCAGACAGTCACGAATCTGTGTTCGTCGTGATTCGTTTGAAGGAAACTGTCAAAGGTAAAATAACGACGTTTCCTAGAACTTTTTATTAAAAATGAAACTCCTCCAGCTGTACTTATTTATTTGGCTACTAGTTTCGACGTTGCGTTAACGCCATCTTCAGGCCCGTACACTTTGATGATATCAACTGTGTGTGTCTGAGTACTGGAAGTCCGCGGTGAGACCAATACGTGCTCCACATGGATGGCGGGGAGTATCTTCTTTTGGAAGAAGAAATTCTGGGTGATTTGGAAAGTGACCCCGAGGGTGCTTATCTGAATGTTCTCCATCACGCAAGTACATTACGAACTCCAGCTCCATTGCTAGGTCCTGACTAATAAGATAAAATTCAAATGGTTCAAATGGATCTGAGCACTATGGGACTTAACTACTGAGTTCATCAGTCCCCTAGAACTTAGAACTACTTAAACCTAACTAACCTAAGGACATTACACACATCCATGCCCGAGGCAGGATTCGAACCTGCGACCGTGGCGGTCACGCGGTTCCAAACTGAAGCGCTTAGAACCGCACGGCCACACCGGCCGGCGATATAATTCACATCGTACAAATTAGCAACAGTGCGTGACTTCTCTAAAGAGGTGGGGCCAAATGTTGATGTAAACTGTAGATCTGCGGTGGAAGTGCTTCTGAGCTTGTTTCCACATGAAATGATGGGAGATTCATAACTGTATGTCCCAGTGGTTACAAAGTAAAAACATCTCCATAAACAATCTGTTGTTTACTTTTGACAATTTCTTGTTGTATTCGTCTCTTACGATAGACAATAAAAGTTAATTTTGTTAAAATGTTATTACATTTTTTAACATTGTTGGGACTCAAAGGATAAAGGCTTTATTTGACAGCAAAATCCAGGGACGCAACAGGGTGACAATTATTGACTATGTTGTTGTTGTGGTCTTCAGTCCTGAGACTGGTTTGATGCAGCTCTCCATGCTACTCTATCCTGTGCAAGCTTCTTCATCTCCCAGTACCTACTGCAATCTACATCCTTCTGAATCTCCTTAGTGTATTCATCCCTCGGTCATCATCCCTCCACGCTGCCCTCCAATACTAAATTGGTGATCCCTTGATGCCTTGATGCCTCAGAATATGCCCTACCAACCGATCCCTTCTTCTAGTCAGGTTGTGCCACAAACATCTCATCTCCCCTATTCTATTCAATACCTCCTCATTAGTTACGTGATCTACCCATCTAATCTTCACCATTCTTCTGTAGCACCACATTTCGAAAGCTTCTATTCTCTTCCTGTCCAAACTATTTATCGTCCATGTTTCACTTCCATACATGGCTACACTCCATACAAATACTTCCAGAAACGACTTCCTGACACTTAAATCTATACTCGATGTTAACAAATTCCTCTTCTTCAGAAACGCTTTCCTTGCCATTGACAGTCTGCATTTTATATCCTCTCTACTTCGACCATCATCAGTTATTTTGCTCCCCAAATAGCAAAACTCATTTACTACTTTAAGTGTCTCATTTCCTAATCTAATTCCCTCAGCATCACCCGACTTAATTCGACTACATTCCATTATCCTCGTTTTTCTTTTGTTGATGTTCATCTTATATCCTCCTTTCAAGACACTGTCCATTCCGTTCAACTGCTCTTCCAAGTCCTTACAATGTCATCGGTGAACCTCAAAGTTTTTATTTCTTCTCCAATTGACTATATGAAATAAAATCGTCATAACTTCTGAACGGTTTGCGTCAGGACGTTCAAACTGCACAGTTGGCCGCGGGGCATGATGGGAGTTGTATGGTTTGGTTTAGCCACGAAGCCCACTTTCATTTGGATGCGTTCGTCAATAAGCAAAACTGGCGCATTAGGGGGACTGAGAACCCGCGTTTCGCGGTCCAGAAGTCACTTGACTCCCAATGGGTGACTATGTAGTGTGCAGTGTCCAGTCACGCAATAATCTCTGCGATATTCCTTGATGGCACGGTGACTACCGAACGGTACGTGAAGGTTTTGGAAGATGGTTTCATCCCCATTATCCAAAGTGATCCTGATTTCGACAAGGTGTGGCTCACGCAAGATGGAACTCGACCACATCGAAGCAGGAGTGTGTTGGATATCCTGGAGGAACACTTTGGGGACCGCATTCTGGCTCAGGGGTACCCAGCGGCCACTGGCATGGGCCGCGATTGGCCGCCATATTCCCCGGATCTGAACACATGCGACTCCTTTTTGTTGGGCTATATTAAAGACAAGGTGTACAGCAGTAACACCAAAACCATTGATGAGTAGACAACAGCAATTGAGGAGGTCATCGATAGCATCATGTTCCGACACTTCAGCAGGTCATGCAGAATTTCGCTATTCGTCAGCGCCACATCATCGCCAATGATGACAGGCAAATCGAACGTGTCAAAACATAAATCCGAATATCTGTAGCGACATTTGCATGTGGGATGAAGTATGTGCTCGCCGTAGTTTGTAACTAATTTACGTTTTTTTTCATATAGCTCAATAATTGTCACCCTGCAAGTTAGCTAAAGACACGTAACTGGAGTGTCCACTTCTTCCTGGGTGCCCTCACACGCCACCGATACAGAACGCTTGATAGTATCGGAGGTCGAACCCGGTTCTCTGTGTAGGTGTCGCACACATTCACTGCTCACCTACGGAAGCTGACCGTACTAATCACTATGTTACCCTACCTCTTTTCGACTGTCCCTTGCTCTCTGTTGCACTGCTCGCTCGACGCGGTACATCACGAACCGTTGAGTGACGAAGTCCGAGAGCAGCTCGTCTGCGCTGAGGACGCAACGCAGCCCAGCGCGGGGAAATCTGTTAGCAGGTGCGCGGCACGGCAGCCGCCTTCGTTACGTATTCCGGTTACGTGCCGCCTCTGGCCACGGCGTCTCGGTTTTTTTAACGTCTCGTCGAATATATAGCGTACACAAATTTCATGCTTCCCACAACAAAACCTATTAATGTATACAGCCATCTTAACTACTGCAATGTAAATTATAGCGTAACAAAAAGGTGCACCTCCGTTTTACGTGCAGTTCCATCGTTAGGTTTCTCAGGGAACGCACATTCTTTGTGACTGTTCCGGTCACCGGATCGAAACGAACGGCAGAACCGCGCGTCTAGCAAATCACGCTACGCCGCTGTTTCCCTTGTGACGAATTCTAACGACGTACCGCGCCGTGCGTATTTCATTAACGCAAGAATGTTTTAACGGCCCTTCAGATTCTTCTCGAGAAATTATATCCGACTTGTCTGTGTCCAGATGTGAATCTAAGTCCGCGATTCGTCAGTTTTTTTTCTGGCAGCTGGGTGCTTCTTTTTTTCCCTGTAATTCCACAGACACTCCGCCATTATGTACCACAGCATTGTATTAAAGTTGTTCTACGCGTGTTACAAGTCCGAACGGTCTCGGTAAATTACTGCCACTAATGAAAGACCAGTCACTTTACTTACTATCTCGCGCACACTTCACACCGAGCCTTACATCTGTTTTTGTCGTAGTCGCAGGCGATCATTGACGACTGAAATAACTGAAGACACACTTCGAATAGGTTTTACGCAGTATTCCGACAGCCAACACGGAATGTGGTGCAACCTCGTACACATTAACGGTTCTGCGGCCAGTAGCAGGTGTTGGATACAATGTATTGCAACTGTCCTCCACTGTGTATTCGTGGATGATTATTCGTGAAGAATTGCGCTATAAATATGTGAAACCTGGTGTTAGCACACAGAATATATAACGTTAAAGGACCGAAAGGTAAAAATACTGTATAACTAACGTCCATCTGCACTAGGAACATCATTTACCGGGAACTCGCTAGGCCACCAACAAACTGTCCGTCCACAGTAACAGCGTAAATGAATTCCTCGAAAATATTATTGTGTATTCCTTTCGCAATAATTTACATCTAAATAACAGAGATCTACAAATTATGTTTAGCTGTCACGTAACTAGTTTCTCGTGCTCCATTAATAAATTATTTACGTGCTCTGACCACCCTACTGTTTAGAGGCAACTGGAAAATTAATTACAAATTGTTTAGTGCTCGGGTATGCATTTTCAGTCTACACCACCAATCTAACATGCTAGACTTCTCGCCGACCGCAGACAGCGTCACAGTAGAAATGTATCTTCTTGCATATGCGCGTGTAGATTGCAGAGTCAAGATTTAAGCATCAAATGTATGCAGAATAAAGTATCAAATATATGAATTTTGTAACATATTTTGAAAATAAGGACATAAAGAGGTGATTAAAGTCTCAAGTCAATACTATTACTTTACTACCACACTTTTTGACGCTTCCAAGAGCTATACGTGACAGAACGTTGATGAAGGTTGATTACGACATGTGGCTGTTCCGCTCAGAAACCCTAATATTGGTTCTATGCAGTTCTCCTTTTCCTGTAACTCTCCAGTTGTCCTCTACATCTCATCATTATTGCTGTATCCTACTACATTAACGACCTGTCTTACATATTCGCACACAGGCGTGCCCCAGCGATTCGTTCTTTCACCATCCGTACTGCAAGAGTTTTCAGCAGCCATTCGTGTCGTTATTTGTGCCCATCCACTGTACACATTTAGTTCATTATGTTCTTTATCAGGTACTGTTTGTCATGCACGCGGTACAAAACTTCATCGTTCCTATCCATGCTCCACACCCAAGCAGAGCTGTGGCCTAGATACAGCTTTTCGGGACTCATTTTCTGACGTCGAGGTTTATATTTTTGGACCCTGACAACTGTGTATTTTTACAGAAAATCCTTTTTCGTTGTAAAATTCTTGCTACTAAATCTTTCTTTATTCTTACTTTCAAGACAGAAAACTGGTCCACGAGCCTCTTCTTCAAGTACGTCTCGTCCAATCTTAACCATGTTAACCATCAGCTACAATCCTACTTAGTACCTGTTCACACCTGGTGACCACTGCTATGTCATCAGCAACTTGGTACCATACAAATGTCTTTTACTTCCCTCACTGCCTATTCAGTATATAAACTCTATATAGGTGTTGACAATGAGCAATACCACTTCATTTTGTAGGGACTAGGGAAGCTTGGTGTCTACTATGACATTTAATTTGGAAATTTGTGGTATGGTCTTATAGGACCAAACTGCTGAGGTCATCGGTCCCTAAACCTACACACTACTTAATCTAACTTAAACTAACTTACGCTATGGACAACACACACGCCCATGCCCGAGGCAGGACTCGAACCTCCGACTGGGGAAGCCGCACGGACCGTGACAAGGCTCCTTAAACCGCGCGGCTATGACATGGAATGTATGCCAGATGTTGGTTTGTTGAAATATAGAGCTCCGACTCTGCTGGAACAAGGATGTGATCTCAGAATCTAGTGCTTTTCTTACTCGATACCTTCTGTTAAGCTTATCAACATATTACAATTGGGACAGCCGAGGAAAGGGCGTCACAATCATATTTAACATTCGTTCGTAAGGCGGCGCTGTGTGTCATACACTACTCAGAATACAATGCCTGCAAGAATGGAGACAGTATCATACGGAGTAGTAGCAAGCAACGTTTGTGTACAAGTGCCTCTTAAGCATGAAATAGAGTGTTGAACATAGTAGATAACACACTACTAATTTTAAGTATCAATTGATTTCGATTAGAAAACACGATCACTTGACTATGAACATCTGCCTGTTCACATGCTGTTCGTTTTTACCTTACATTTGATCTGTGAGTGTGGTAATGGGAAGGCGATGGTAAGGACAAACGCTGCGAGCAATCTGGTCTTCAGTAGTGATACAAAGGCAGAAAAGGCGTTGGGTGTTCTGTGAAGAAACTGGAAGGCACTCAAGAATTATATCAATATGACCAGCGTTATTTTATCTATGACGACTTGAAAACACTGTGTTTTCCTAAACATCACTGAGAAGTAAAATGCAACCAACCATATTTTTTAATAAATAATTCGTTTCACCGCACCTCGTTTCGGCCCTAGGCCCATCACCAATGAAGCAGACGTCTACACTGATGCGCCCAAATACACACATCAAGAAAATTTTGCATCACCTCGGTTCCCAGAAATCCTGAAGGCAGACGTTGACTGTGGATATTGTATCACAGACACAGTCCCTTTGACTGTTCAGAGATGTCACTAAACCCGCCCAAAGATGTAAACAACCATGCATGAGCAGCGCCTATGAGACAAGATGGGGTCTGACAGCCGATCAGTTCCAGTCATTCCACCAGGAGGGAGGTACACGGCTCGTGTTGTCTGTAGTTCAACCATGCCTAGGCGGTCAACAGCGCGGTTCGACCGCGTCCGCATTGTTACTTTGTGGCAGGAAGGGCTCTAAATAAGGGAAGTGTCCATGCGTCTTGTTGTTCGGATACGGAGGAGATACGGAGAGACAGGGACTGTCGATGTCATACTTCGCTCAGGCCGCCCAAGGGCTGCTACTGCAGTGGATGACCACTACCTACGGATTATGGCTTAGAGAAATCCTGACAACGCTACATGTTGAGTAACGCTTTTCGTGCAGCCACAGGACGTCGTGTTACGACTCAAACTGTGCGCAGTAGTCTGCATGACGCTCAACTTCACTCCCCACGTCAATGGCTAGGTCCATCTTTGCAACCACGACACCATGCTGCGCGGTACAGATAGGCTCAACATGTCGATTGGACCGCTCAGGATTAGCATCACGTTCTCTTCACCGACGATATGATGTCAACCAGACAATCGTCGGAGACGTGTTTGGAGGCAACCCGGTCAGGCTTAACGCCTTAGACACACCGTTCAGCGAGTGCAGCAAGGTGGAGGTTCCCTGCTGTTTTGGGGTAGCATTATATGGGGCGGACGTACGCCGCTGGTTGTCATGGAAGGCGCCGTAACGGCTGTACGATACGTGAATGCCATCCTCCGACCGATAGTGAAACTATATCGGAAGCCTATTGGCGAGGCAATCGTCTTCATAGACGACAATTTGCACCCCCATCGTGCACATCTTGTGAAGGACTTCCTTCAGGATAACAACATCGTTGGACTAGAGTGGCCAGCATATTCTCCAGACATAAACCCTGTCGAATATGCCTGGGATTGATTGAAAAGAACTGTTTATGGACGACGTGACCCACCAACCACTCTGAGGGATCTATGCTGAATCGCCGTTGAGGAGTGGGACAATCTGGACCAACAGTGCCTTGATGAACTTGTGGATAGTATGCCACATCGAATACAGGCATGCATCAATGCAAGAGGACGTGGTACTGGGTATTAGAGGTACCGGTGTGTGCCGCGCGGGGTTGGCCGAGCGGTATAAGGCGCTGCAGTCATGGACTGTGCGGCTGGTCCCGGCGGAGGTTCGAGTGCTCCCTCGGGCATGGGTTTGTCCTTAGGGTAATTTAGGTTAAGTAGTGTGTAAGCTTAGGGACTGATGACCTTAGCAGTTAAGTCCCATAAGATTTCACACACATTTGAACATTTGGTACCGCTGTGTACAACAATCTGGACCACCACCTCTGAAGGTCTCGCTGTATGGTTGTACAGCATGCAATGTGTGATTTTCATGAGCAATAAAAAGGGCGGCAATGATGTTTATGTTGATCTCTATTCCAGTTTTCTCTGCAGGTTGCGGAATTCTCGGAACCGAGGTGATGTATAACTTTTTTTGATGTGTGTATTATGACCACTTCCCACCACAAGACACAACGCCACCTGGTGGCGCTGCGGGCACGCGACGCTGTAAGGAATGTACGTAACCGGAGTAGAGACGAATGGGGAATAATTATACTGTCGATGCGGGTCCCACACTCATTCAAACGAATTGCTTTGACAAAGAGCGACTGTTTCAGCGCCTGGAAACGAGCATCTCGGAAACGCGAAGTATCATGAGTATCTATGGAAAGTGAAGGAAGGACAATGAAACCACGAGCAGGCTACAAGGAAAACGGAAGGGTTTAACATCCCATCGACATCGAGGTCATTGAGACGGAACACAAGCTCCGATTGTGTCAAGGATGGAGGAAGAAAGTCGGCTGTGCCCTTTCAAAGGAAGCATCCCGGCATTTGCGTGGAGCGATTTAGGGAAATCACGGAAAATCTTAATCTGGACAGCTGGACGCGGGCTTGGACCATCGTCCTCCCGAATGCGATAGACTACAAGTTGTTGGACGACCACTCCTTAGTGTTTCCATGTTTCCACTACATCGGCTGTTACTATTGCAGCTGGCACAGGATCATAGAGATTGGACCGTGAATCAAGGGAAACGTGTTTCCCGGTCGGACGAATCATGTTTCTCGTAATACGAAGTCGGTGGTCGTGTGTGGATACGTCGTCACCTAGGTGAACGCCTGCTCGAAACACGCACCGCACCGCGGGCGAGGAGTGGAAGGGACAACATAACGCTATGGGTGATATTCTCCTGGGCTTCCATGGGACCTGTGGTAGTAGCTGAAGGAACTATGACAGTTGTGGAATACGTGAACATTATTGCGGACCACCCGCATCTATTCACTGTTGATGTCTTCCCAGATGGCGATGGCATCTTCCAGCAGGATAAAGTTGGCCGGGGTGGCCGGGCGGTTCTAGGCGCTACAGTCTGGAACCGCGCGACCGCTACGGTCGTTGGTTCGAATCCTGCCTCGGGCACGGGTATGTGTGATGTCCTTAGGTTAGTTAGGTTTAAGTAGTTCTAAGTTCTAGGGGACTGATGACCTCAGAAGTTGAGTCTCATAGTGCTCCGAGCCTTAGAGCCTCCTGCAGGATAACTGTCTGTGTCACAGTTCCAGAACGGTTCTACAGTGGTTTCAGGATCAGAGTAGTAAAGGAATGGAACACATCTGAGACTCTATCGGGCTCCAGCTTCGCGACCACAAACCACCTGCCCGTAATTTAGGAAAAAAGAATGGCTGCTGCATTACGTTCCAAATGTGGACCAACACGCTGTTAAGAGGGTGGTATATTAGTGTATATTATTAACCGTATAGCAAAATCTCTCCTCAAGACAAAAATGTAGTTACGATGGAATAAATTATTCACTACAATCTTCGTCTTGTTGAAGTTTTGTTCCTCAGTGACTGGTCCTCTGTACTTGGCACCACTCCCACAGTGGCCGTGCACAATGACTGACTGTACAGTTGTCTTCAAACGGATCATCGTTTCTACTTAAGAAGTACAGAAAAGGGAGCTTCTGTGAAGTTTGATGAGTTATAGAGAGATACCGACAAAATCGAGGCTGTGAGGGTGGATGCTGAGCCTTGCTTGGATGTCTCAACATCTTCAACACTGCCCCTACGAGTTCCGAACCGGCACAGCGTTATAACGCGGCAGAAAGGTTCAAGACGGGGCACACTCCACTAGAGGGAGGAAGATTCACTCTGGAAGTACAACACCGTCCCAGGCACCCTTTCCGCAAAGATATTGCGGTAGTGGAAACAATTTTTGTTTTGTTCTACTGGACCAAGCTAGTCTCATGTCGCTGCATCCTTTAGACTGAGAAGCCATACGGCAAGACGCTCATCCAAGAGATCAAAACTCGTATCAGGAAAAATACTCGTTACGTCAGGAGAATCGATTTCGCATATCATCCCTGACTAGACGCGGTAACGAAGTGAGCATCTGAAGCAAAAGTCCATAAATCGGAAAGTTGTGTTCCATAGTCAGATGCTCTCCAGTTGATACGTACCATTCGGTAACTCAGTGCTGGGCTTGACTAGTTGACACACTGCACCTGTCCCTAAACACTGAGTGCATTCAGGGCGGATATACACACATCTGTGAGACCCAAAGCGAAGCCAGACTTGCACAACTTTCGTTTGTTTTAATGATATTACGATTACTTAGTATAGTAAACACACTATTAAAAATAAACAAAAACGACGCGCCACGAAAGACTTATCCGAACGAGACAGAAATCAGTAGATCTGATGTACATGTACAGACAGACAAATGATTACAGTGTCAGAAAAACTGCATGATTTATGCAAGAGAAAGGGCATCACAAACTAAGCAAATCAATAACGCGTTCGTCCAGTTCTGCCACTTACGCGAGCAATTCGCACTGGCGTTGATTGAGAGAGTTGTTGAATGTCCTCCTGAGGGATATCGTGCCAAACTCTGTCCGATTGGCACTTCAGATCATCAAATTCCCGAACTGGATGGAGAGCCCTGCTTATAATGCTCCAAACGTTCTCGACTGACGAGCACGAAGACAAGCAGTAGAAACTCACGGCGTGTGCGAATGGTCATTGCCTTGCTGAAATGTAAGCCCAGGATGTCTTACCATAAAGGGCAACAAAACGGGGCATAGAATATCGTCGACCCACCGCTTTGCTCTAAGTGTGCCGCGGATGAGAATCACAGGAGTCCTTCTATGAAATGAAATGGCCCCAGAACATCACTCCTGCTTATGGCGCGCGACAGTCACGTTGGTATTCTGCTGTCTTCGCTGATCGTCGGGGCTCAGTTCGAAGTGGGACTCATCACTGAAGACAGTTCCAATCCAGTCAGTGAGACTGCAGGCCGAATGTGCCCGACGCCATTGCAAACGGGCTTTTTGGTGTACACTGGTCAATCGTAGGCGGCGCAATGGGCGCCGTGAGCTCATCCCCCTTTCAGTGTGCCGTGTATTAATGGTCCTTGTGGTCACTGAAGCACGAGTTGCACGTCAGATCGATGATAATGATGACTCTTTGAGTGCCTCTCAGACGATTGCTCAGTCCTCACGTTCTCTCATCTCTCTACGCCGACGGCTTTCTTCTTGGCGCTGCATTCGCCCATGGTTCATCCATTCCTGCTCAAATGGCTCTGAGCACTATGGGACTTAACATCTGAGGCATCAGTCCCCTAGAACTAAGAACTACTTAAACCTAACTAAGCTAAGGACATCACACACATCCATGCCCGAGGCATTCGAACCTACGACCGTAGCAGCAGCGAGGTTCGGGACTGAAGCGCCTAGAACCGTTCGGCCACACCGGCCTGCTCCATTCCTGCCAATATCGTCAAACTGTGACATTTTCTCCTATTTAAATGTCGAGGGATTCACAGATTACTCCAACCGGCTTCTTTGAGCCCAACTACATGTACTCTCTCAAATGGCGAAATCTGCGTGTATTGACGGTCGCTGTGGCCGAGCGGTTCTGGGCACTTCAGTGCAGAACCGCGCTGCTGCTACGGTCGCAGGTTCGAATCCTGCCTCGGGCATGGATGTGTGTGATGTCCTTAGGTTAGTTAGGTTTAAGTAGTTCTAAGTCTAGGGGGCTGATGACCTCAGATGTTAATTCCCATAGTGCTCAGAGCCATTTGAACCATTTGAACCAATTGTCGACGTCCCAACTAAAGAGACACATTAGAAAGGCCCTGTCTACGAAACATGGACGCCAGTAGGGAAGCAGAATCTCAGTTGAGGAGCCTCGAGCAAACAGAGCTCTGAAGTGGTGGGTGATCGGATCATTAAAACCTCATCTCAAGGTCTCGTTCCCCGACTTCGAAGTGTCATCTAAGTTTATTAGGGGAACGTCGTATCTTGAGTCGTATTAGGGACGAAGGAGTTGATATCTCTTCCGCCCACTCTCACTGCATTCCACTGCTTCACTTCAGGAGAATGCTGGGATGAGTTCTTTGATAAGGACACGGCCAGTTTATTCTCCTCCGTGTGAGATTACTTCTTTTCATCGTGTATCAATTGCACTGGTGGTTCACTATGTTCCCATAGCGACACCTACACACAGTAGTTAAGCCACACGCCTCATGTTCGGGAGGAATAGGGTTCAAATACTTGTTCGGTCATCAAGATTTATATTGAAGGCAAAAGCCAGGACAGTTACTTTGAAAATGACACTATTGATTTCCTTTGCCATTTGGAGCTTGTGATCCTTCTTTAATGACCACATAATCACAAGGGCGTTAGACACTTATCATTCTCATTGCTTACGAGATCGAGGCCCACAACCACTTGCGTCGTTTATAGAACACCAATAAATTCTTCCGTTTCTCCGGCATACTGGAATGCTCATTACCTACTGAGTTACTAGAACGGCCGGTATGCGCTACTGGCTTGTGTGACGATACACAGCCAACTTTACATGGTTGCACGGCCGAGTAAATCCGTGATCACTCCGTGTATAAGGCACGATTAACGACAACTAGACCACTGCACGGCCAGTTTACAACAACATAAATATGTTAGTATCTCGCGCTTATCGACAGTAGGCAGTAAAACGAGTCCGGAGAAAGGTGACAATAAGGCGGTCTTGAAGAGCACGCACGCTGCACGCATGTTTGCAACGGAACTGGCGTAATAGCCGATGCACGAAGGCATCCTTCTTCCATCCCTTTTTTCAGCAGCTATGCAAGCGTATAAGTTAGGAGGGGCTGTACCAGGAAAAATTTATAGCGGGGTTTATGAGTATCGTAAACGCCAAGACATATACCAGGAGTTAAATATCTGACATTCCTCGAGTGGACGTAGGGCTGCTTGCGCACGAACGATGCCGACGTGGACGCTTGTAGCCTCCCAACACTCTCCCTGCATCCGAAACACAATGAGCAGGGCACAACAGGCAGCTTTTCAAAGAACACTTTACACAAGGACGCCTGTACGTCTCAGCAACGCCAAATAGGGGTCAATGCGCTTTCAGAACTTTCATTCGGCTAATACATCTAACAACATTTTGTTCCTTGTCGCCTGCTTATTTGTGCTCTGATTACGAATTTCCAGAAAGAAACAATATTAGTTTCTATTTTAGCATTCACATCGTTGGCACATTACGATCATGAATTTTTGGGGGCAGACAAATGGCCGTATCTTTCGATTTCATTGACTTAGAAATTTCAATTTTTTTACACGGCCAACAGGACTTTCAGATTTGAAATAAATTTGAATTTGATATCTCTACCCGGTCGTGAGAAAAAGAGATCTTAACAGTCGAACACACAGACGGACAACAAAGTGATCGAATAAGAATTCCGTCTTTAGCGATTTAGTTACGGGGCCATAAAAACATCGTCACCATCAACATCTTTATTTTCTCCCACAAGAATGTATTTGCATTCGTGAGCATGTGAGCTCAAATCTCCGACCGGCCATCATGATTTAGGTTTTCCTTTGTTGCGACAATACGAATCAGGAAAATTCCTGGAGGCTTCTGTAAGTAGGCTGTTTATGTTTTCTTATTGGCAACGTTACGTAGCGCTCTATATGAAAATCACTGGCTGTGCTGTGTGCAGTCTGTGGCTAGTTTGCATTGTTGTCTGCCATTGTAGTGTTGGGCAGCGGCAGCTGGATGTGAACAGCGCGTAGCGTTGCGCAGTTAGAGGTGAGCCGCTAGCAGTGGTGGATATGTGGAAGGAAATGGCGGAGTTTTGAAATTACATATATTATGACTTTTGATGATATTAAGGTAAATACATTGTTTGTTCTCTACAAAAATCTTTCATTTGCTAACTATGCCTATCAGTAGTTAGTGCCTTCAGTAGTTTGAATCTTTTATTTAGCTGGCAGTAGTGGCGCTCGCTGTATTGAAGTAGTTCGAGTAATGAAGATTTTTGTGAGGTAAGTTATTTGTGAAAGGTATAGTTTAATGTTACTCAGGGCCATTCTTTTGCAGGGATCTTTGATAGTCAGATTGCGTTGCGCTAAAAATATTGTGTGTCACTTTAGTGAATGTCTGAGTACGTTCAGTTTTGCTCAGCTGTTTAAAAAGCAAATAGTGTAAGAGGTTTATCAGCACAGTCGTGTATAAATTGTTCCTAAGGGGACGTTTCACTTCCTTTGCCAAGAACATGGCAGATTTACTTCCTCATACGTTCCAAACCCAAGATTGTGCTCCGTCTCTAATGATATCGTTAAACACTAATTTTCCTACCTTCCTTCCCCAATCTTCGCCCTTTCCGGGTGCTACCAGAAAATGTGACCACTGTATGCTCGTTGCAGAATCCAGTGACATACCTTCCACGGTGATTCAAATCAAATGGCTCTAAGCACTACGGGGCTTAACATCTGAGGTCATCAGTCCCCTAGACTTAGAACTACTTAAACTTAACTAACCTAAGGACATCACACACATCCATTCCCGAGGCAGGATTCGAACCTGCGACCTTAGCAGCAGCGCGGTTCCGGACTGAAGCGCCTAGAACCGCTCGGCCACAGCGGCCGGCTGCCACGGTGGCGTAAACAACGAAGTCACAGCATGTTCCAGACAACACGATAACTAAACGTAGTGCTTGTCTATTCTCAGTGTAGGATAGTAGCATATAAGGTAGCTCTTTTATTGCTGGAATAGGCATGGCCGTATTGCTGTTATGTCCATGTCATTTATGATCTTAGAAGAAGCCCATCATTCGTGTTACACAAGTTACAACAGCTTAACATGAATCCAGAACCACTCTGCAACTAAATTTTCTCTCACACACAAAGCAGTTTCAGAGGTGAACGCTCTCTTAACTGCCAGCAAAAACAGTGGTGACAACTGAAGATCGAATCTGGGCCCTTCGGATTTTTAGATAATTACTTTCCGACGAAAATTATTGTGTTGTGGAGATACCGTCACAGAATTTGTCCTACAGCATAAAAATGAGTCCAGAGTTCGAGTCTCGGTCCGGCAGACAGTTTTAATCTGCCAGGAAGTTTCATAAAAATAGGTATTTGCAGCGGATGGTCTGAGAGTTCTAATTTTAAGACAACGGTATATATGGAAATGTTGTGTGGCTAGGGCCTCCCGTCGGGTAGACCGTTCGCCTGGTGCAGATCTTTCGATTTGACGCCACTTCGGCGACCTGCACGTCGATGGAGATGAAATGATGATGATTAGGACAACACAACACCCAGTCCCTGAGCGGAGAAAATCTCCGACCCAACCGGGAATCGAACCCGGGACCTTTGGATTGACAGTCTGTCACGCTGACCACTCAGCTACCGGGGCGGACAAGACAACGGTGAACGGAAGTCTTATGAAATCTGCATGAATTGGGGAACTATCACGATTAAGAATCACTGACAAGAGGTGTGGTCTTTAATGACCCATCTAAATAACTAGGCAAACCATATTTTTGCGTGTTTAAGCAAGGTTTTTGATGTGGATTCCCCTACACTTTCAGGCTGACGATTATTGACCTATATGCAAAAAACGTAAATTATTTGCAATCTACTGCGTGCACATACTTTATTCATCATGTAAACGTCACTACACATATTGGGATTTAGGCTGTGATATGTTCGGTATGCCTGCCATCATTGGCGATGATGAGGTACAGACGAATAGCGAAATTCTGCATGAACCGCTGAAGTGTCGGAACAAAAATGGTTCAAATGGCTCTGAGCACTATGGGACTTAACATCTATAGTCATCAGTCCCCTAGAACTTAGAACTACTTAAACCTAACTAACCTAAGGACATCACATAACACCCAGTCATCACGAGGCAGAGAAAATCCCTGACCCAAGTGTCGGAACATCGATGCTGTCGATGTCTTCCTGAATGGCTGTTTTCAGCTCAGCGATGGTTTTGAGGTTATTGCTGTACACCTTGTCTTTAATATAGCCCCACAAAAAGAAGTCGCATGTGTTCAGATGGGGAGAACTTGGTGGCCAATCGAGGCCCATGCCAGTCGCCTCTGCATACCGCAAAGCCAGAATGCAGTCCCCAAAGTGTCCCTCCAGGACAACAAACACTCTCCTGCTTCGATGGGGTTGAACTCTGTCTTGCATGAATCACATCTTGTCGAAATCAGGGTCATTTTGGATAATGGAGATGAAATCATCTTCCAAAACCTTCAGGTTCGGTTCGGAAGTCACCGTGCCATCAAGGAATATCGCACAGATTATTCCGTGACTTTACATGGCACTCTACATAGTCACCCATTGAGAGTCAAGCGAGTTCTGGATCGCGGACCGCGGCTTCTCAGCCCCCCAAATGGGCCCGTTTTGCTTATTGACGAACGCATCCAAATGAAAGTGGGCTTCGTCGTTAAACCAAACCATACAGCGCATACTAATTCCCATCATGCCCGCGCCCAACGATGCAGTTTGAACGTCCTAACGGAAATCGTTCAGAAGTTATAACTATCTGATTTCATATAGTTCAATAATTGGTACCCTGTACGCAGTGACTTTATTGAAATCGTGGTCTCTAGCAATACACAACAAATACCTGAAGATGATGAATATCTCGGGAAGAATAAGAAACACTTGAAGAAAGAAAGATTAGGTTTTAACATCATATCACCTTCGAGGTCATTAAAGATAGAACACAAGCTCGGAATGTTTCAACGATGGGGAAAGAAATCGGCCACGTCCTTTTCAAAGTAACATCGCGATTTTGCCTGGAGCGATGTAGGGAAATCACGGAAAACCTAAAGCAGGATGGTCGGACTCTCGTTTGAGTCGTCATCCTCCCGAATGCGAGTCCTGGTTGCTAATCACTGGGCCACCTCGCTCGGTAGAAACGCTCGACTTAAATTCACTGAAATGAAATGGACGAAGACGAAGTCAATGGTGATGTAATGACATTAAATGGTGTCCGCGAAAACCGCTCAATATACAGAACCTGCAATATGAAGAATATTTTGTGATAACTGAAAATGTATGTCAGAACGGGACAGATTAAGTGTTAAGGTGACTGCTCGTGATGAGGATTTATTTTGTTACTACATACTCATTACACTGCAGGTTTTGCCTTTATTTAATTTTAGTAAATTCAATTAAAATTATACAGGGTGCTCAGAAACAGTCTGAAAGACTTGCGAGGGTGCTGCAGGGTAGATTGTGCTGAGAAACAATTGTTAAGGAAAAAATTCAGTAAGCTACGTTGCGCCGTTTCCGAGTTAATTAGCATTGAAATTTGGCAATCAGGCCGATGCGCGCGAAAATCCAAGCGGTCCGCCAGAGACGGTGTCGCCAATCGTGTTCTCCTGAGCAGTCTTGTGCGTTATCGTCTGCCCTGTTAGAACAACTGACACTATTCTGCCTGGCAAGGCGCATTTCGCCCGTAACGGCCAGATAGCCTAACTTCAATGCTAATTAACTCGGAAACGGTGCAACGTATCTAATTTTTTCTTAACAGTTATATCTCGGCACAACATACTCTGCAACACCGTTAAAAGCTTTTCAGACTGTTTCGGACCACATTGTAGAGCAAAACTGTGGCGATAAGTGTGTGCTAAAGTTCAAACAACTTTAGGGAATATAATTGCGTAGGCTTCCGCGGCCAGAGTCAGTCGACATAAAAGTTTTCTGGGTTTGGTACCGCGTCATAATGTAGAAAACTACTGCTGCTATAGAAAAGCCAACGTTTCGGCCACGATTGCAGCGGCCTTCTTCTGGGTCTAATGAAGAAGGCCGCTGCAATCGTGGCCGAAACGTTGGCTTTTCTATAGCAGCAGTAGTTTTCTACATTATGACGCGGTACCAAACCCAGAAAACTTTTATGTCAACTTTAGGGAAGTTTCACCGTGGACTAAATGACCCAGACTGTAGCAAAATCCTGGTTTGACTGCTTCACCAAGATTCTACAGAAAGCCTCGACTGAAATTCGTAAACCCAGAAGATGGAGCTTTCGCTGCGAAATTCGTATACGTAAACTTATACAAACAATGGTTTTTGCAATCATACAACACGTGCTTGACACTGTATCTTCCGTGTCAAATGAAACCGTCATGGTTTTGTAGGGTGATTGCTCAAAAAATGGAGGAAATCCAAATTTGAGTCTCGGTATGCCACTGACTTTCATTGTCAGGACATGTTAAGCGTAAAAAACGAACTTGACAGACCAAATCGTTCGCAGTGAACAGAAAATTTCCACTGAACTGGTAGGGTGGCTTTCAATATAAACAAAGCTAACTTACGAGATGCAGTAAAAAGTATGATTATTATTTGGAAAGAATAACGTTACGTAATCAGTTTTTTTCTTTGTTTACAGGCACATGTCTACACCAGTGGTACACGTTTGATATCACCGCCCCACAGTATTATCTCACCACTGCATTAGTGTACTTGGCTTCCTATAGCCGTTATCGAAAACAGGCAATGACCTTCTAGTAAGCAAGTACAGTGGTGAATAAGAAAAACGCACGGCACTGTGCATATACAATGAAGAGCCAAAGAAACTGGTACACCTGCCTAATATCGATTAGTGCCCCCACGAGCAAGTTGAAGTGCCGCAACACTACGTGGCATGGACTCGATTAATGTCTGAAGTCGTGCTGCACGGAATTGATACTATTAATCATACACGCCTGTCCATAAATCTGTAAGAGTACGACGGGGTGGAGATCTCTTCTGAACAACACGTTGCTAGGCAACCCAGATATGCTCAATAATGTTCATGCTGGGGAGTTTGGTGGCCAGCGGAAGTTTTTAAACTCAGAAGAGTGTTCCTGGGGCCACTCTGTAGCAATTCGGAACCTGTGGGGAGTCGCATTGTCTTGCTGAAATTGCCCAAGTCCGTCGCAATACAAAATGGACATGAATGGATGCAGATAACCAGACACGATGCTTACGTACGTGTCACTTGTCAGAGTCGTATTTAGACGTATCGGGGGTCCCATATCACTCGAACTGCTCACGCCCCACACCATTACAGAGCCTCCACCAGCTTGAACAGTCCCCTGCTGACATGCAAGGTTCATGGATTCATGAGGTGGTCTCCATACCCGTACACGTCCATCTGCTCTATAGAACTTTAAACGAACGATCAGGCAACATGTTTACCGTCATTAACAGTCGAACGTCGGTGTTGACGGGCCCAGGTGACGCGTAAAGCTTTGTGTCGTGCAGTCACCAAGGGTACACGAGAGGGCCTTCGACTCCTAAAACCCATATCGATGATGTTTCGTTAAATGGGGCCCAGCATTCGTTGATGGCCCAGCATTGAAATCTGTAGCAATCTGCAGGAAGGTTGCACTTCTGTCACGCTGAACGATCCTCTTCATTCGTCGTTGGTCCCGTTCTTGCAGGATCTTTTTCCGGCCGCAGCAATGTCGGAGATTTCATGTTTTACCGGATTCCTGATATTCGCGGTACACTCGTGAAATGCCTCGGGCATGGATGTGTGTGATGTCCTTAGGTTAGTTAGGTTTAAGTAGTTCTAAGTTCTAGGGGACCTCAGAAGTTAAGTCCCATAGTGCTCAGAGCCATTTGATTTTTGAACACTCGTGAAATGGTCTTACGGAAAAATCCCCAGTTAATTGCTACCTCGGAGATGCTGTGTCCCATCGCTCGTGTGCCGGTTGTAACACCACGTTCAAACTCACTTAAATCTTGATAACCTGACACTGTAGCAGCAGGAACCGATCTAACAACTTCTCCAGACACTTGTTCTCTTATACAGGCGTTGCCGACCGCGGCGCCGCATTCTGCCTGTTTATACAGGGTGTTACAAAAAGGTACGGCCAAACTTTCAGGAAACATTCCTCACACACAAAGAAAGAAAATATGTTATGTGGACATGTGTCCGGAAACGCTTACTTTCCATGTTAGAGCTCATTTTATTACTTCTCTTCAAATCACATTAATCAGGGAATGGAAACACACAGCAACAGAACGTACCAGCGTGACTTCAAACACTTTGTTACAGGAAATGTTGAAATTGTCCTCCGTTAGCGAGGATACATGCATCCACCCTCCGTCGCATGGAAACCCTGATGTGCTGATGCAGCCCTGGAGAATGGCGTATTGTATCACAGCCGTCCACAATACGAGCACGAAGAGTCTCTACATTTGGTACCGGGGTTGCGTAGACAAGAGCTTTCAAATGCCCCCATAAATGAAAGTCTAGAGGGTTGAGGTCAGGAGAGCGTGGAGGCCATGGAATTGGTCCGCCTCTACCAATCCATCGGTCACCGAATCTGTTGTTGAGAAGCGTACGAACACTTCGACTGAAATGTGCAGGAGCTCCATCGTGCATGAACCACATGTTGTGTCGTACTTGTAAAGGCACATGTTATAGCAGCACAGGTAGAGTATCCCGTATGAAATTATGATAACGTGCTCCATTGAGCGTAGGTGGGCGAAACTAAAATGAGCTCTAACGTGGAAATTAAGCGTTTCCGGACACATGTCCACATAACATCTTTTCTTTATTTGTGTGTGAGGAATGTTTCCTGAAAATTTGGCCGTACCTTTTTGTAACACTCTGTACAACCCTGTATTTGAATACGCATGCCTATACTAGTTTCTTTAGCGCTTCAGTATAATGAACAAGTACAGTGGTGACTAAGGAAAACGCATGGCACTGTGAATGATCTCACGACAGATGTGCATGTACTATCAAGTGTTTCAGCATGTCCTCGTGAAATATCACGATAAAAACTCGCAGTAAGCCGACCGAAACTCCCTCACTCCGAGGTGCTATAATATCGTAGCCGCCTCTACAGGAGTCAAAACGTAACAGCGCCGCCCGTTGATGAAGCGGATGGTAGCGAGCAGCGTCGTGCTACTGTACCATGGCGCCCGGGTTTCAGTCTGTAGCAGGCTGCTGACATCTATCTGTGAATTATGTAACTTCATTTTTTTTCTTCGATTTGAAAGTTAAAATTATAAGGCTACCCCTAGAATTACTACGGCGGAAGCTGCCGTCTTTTTAGACTCCTCCTGCTTCTTAATTTCAAAAATTTATACACTGACAGTTCAGTGAGATGGCGAAGTAGTTACTGCTACGGATGACAGCCGTCTAGTGATTTATGTCACTGTAGAAGCTATTGCAGAAGAGTTCCGCAGAGAGGCTCGTTATTTTTCATACGGGGACACTGCGCAGTGCGCTGAAGATGCGGCCGCACTCGGAGCTATTCCACGAAAGCGGAGCAAATGCATTACGCCATTGGCTGCGCTCACATTGTAGAGAAGTTGCGCAGCACGGAGAAATCCCTTCACAAAAGCAACGAGGATTCGCCATTGTGCCGGCTGAACGACACGCTAGCAAAGCCTTCTCTCGATTCCGAGAGGCAACGAGCGGCCGCTTCACTTGGCGGTCCACGTGTCTTCCAACACGAGCAGCAGGCACGCGCGCACATTCTTACACTTAATAAGCAACAGCAATGTTTTTCAGTTGCATTCACGCTGCTTCGATGTTACAAAGTCACACTGAAACTACTTTTCTTTCAAAGAGCCGTTGCCAAACGTGTACAATATATTTGACACCAAGGGCAGTGGTTAAAGACACTGGACTCGTGAACTTGTCGCTGCAATCAACCTCCACTCTTGCAATCCTGATTCAGCTACGGCATCCTTTCGCCAAATCGTTTTGTACGAGTGTCGGGACAATTCCATCGACATAGCCACGGCCGACGACTTGACCTATACCAGACTTATCCCAACAGAGCTAAAGTTATCTCACTTCATTGGTAGTGTTGTGCGGCAGAAATATATCATGGCTGGTTCAAATGGCTCTGAGCACTATGGGACTTAACATCTGAGGTCATCAGTCCCCTAGAACTTGGAACTACTTAAACCTAACCAACCTAAGGACATCACACACATCCATGCCCGAGGCAGGATTCGAACCAGCGACCGTAGCAGTCACGCGGATCCGGACTGAAGCGCCTAGAACCGCTCGGCCACCACGGCCGGCATATATATCAAGGGCAAATGCAAAATTTTATTAAAGTTTTCTCCGACCATCGCCAAGCCAAGTTAAACTAGACTGGTGTCCAAAATTAAAGCAACAGACTGAAATTTTGCAAGGTTTCGTTTATTTTGCCACTAAACAGCATACGCAGGTGATAGTAAAGTAGAAACAATGTAAATAACACAGAACGTAAACAACTGCAACATGCATAACGGTAGACAAAAATGTTCGTTTTTTCCATCTTAACGGATTTGCGCACACATTCTGAAAACTGGTTAATGTTCTTAGCATGGGGTGTGACCACCTTTGGCAGCAATACAGGTATGAAAACGACGGGGCATGCTGCAAATGACGTCATCAGCCTCATGTTGCGGCAATAACGGCCGTTCCTCCTGCAGAGATGTTCGCAAGCCTCGGAGAGTGGTCGGTGGAAGCTGACGTGATGCAACCCGTCTCCCGTGCATCCCAGACACGCTCTATGCGATTCAAATCGAGAGAGCGAGTATGCCATGCCATGGGTGCAATATCTTCCGTTTCCAAGAACACATCAGCCGTCTGTGCTCTAGGAGGTCGAGCAGTATCGTACATCAGTACGAAGGCTGGGTCCACAGCACCTCGCGACAACCACACATGAGGTCCCAAGGTCTCATCGCGATACCTGACAGCAGTTAAACCTTGCCGATTCACCCGTGAAATTTCGTGAAGAGGTGTTCGTGTGGTTAACAAAAAATGGTTCAAATGGCTCTGAGCATTATGGGACTTAACTTCTGAGGTCATCAGTCCCCTAGAACTTAGAACTAATTAAACCCAACTAACCTAAGGACATCACACACATCCATGCCCCAGGCAGGATTCGAACCTGCGAGCGTAGCGGTCGCGCGGTTCCAGACCTTAGCACCTAGAACCGCTCGCCCACCCCGGCCGGCGTGTGGTTAACAATCTCCACCCACACCATTAGAGATTCTCCTCGATATCGGTCTTTTTCCACAATATTTGTATCCAGAATTCGAGTTCCACGTTCCCTTTAGATCACTCTTCAGACCAAATCAGGACTCATCTCTTAAAGGAACATTGTCCCACTGTTCGATCGTCCAGGTGGCATGCCGATGACTTACTCTAGACGTTCCCTTCCGTGAAGACACGTCAGAGGTACACATACAGCACATCTCCGACAGTAAAGGCCACTCTGCCGAATCCTTCTGTACACCGTTTGTCTCGATACAACACGTCCTGTGGATGCAGCTGGTCAGATGCCAGTTGTCGTGCTTTACTAAGGAGGTACCGTCGTGCCCTTACCATCAAATAACGGCCCTCTCTTTCTGATGTCACAAATGGTCGGCCCTGCCTTGGTCTTCTGGATACAGTTTCGGTCTCTATAAATTGTGGCCACATCCGGAAACAACAGAACGATTCACATTAAACCATCGAGCCACATCAGTTTGCAACTGTCCTGCTTCCATTCTTCCTATGGCGCTCCACCGTAGGGAGCCTGGTAAGCGACTTCTCAGTGCCATACTGCATCGTCTGTGAGTGTGTACACAGCGACTGTGGATGTAGGACTGCCGGCCGGAGTGGCCGTGCGGTTCTAGGCGCTACAGTCTGGAGCCTAGCGACCGCTACGGTCGCAGGTTCGAATCCTGCCTCGGGCATGGATGTGTGTGCTGTCCTTAGGTTAGTTAGGTTTAATTAGTTCTAAGTTATAGGCGACTGATGACGTCAGAAGTTAAGTCGCATAGTGCTCAGAGCCATTTGAACAATTTTTTTGGATGTAGGACTACCCGGCAAAAATTACCCCGTTTGATAGATGCCACGATCTCGCCTTTGGCGTCTCCGTCCCCCGGTAGCTGAGTGGTCCGCGCGACAAAATGTCACTCCTAAGGGCCTGGGTTCGATTCCCGGCTGGGTCGGAGATTTTTCTCCACTCAGGGACTGGGTGTTGTGTTGTCCTAATCATCATCATTTCATCCCCATCGACGCGTAGGTCGCCAGAGTGGCGTCAAATAGAAAGACTTGCACCCTGCGAACGGTCTACTCCACGGGAGGCCCTAGTCACACGACACTTATTTATCTATAATTGGCGTAGTTGTCCGATGACCGGAATGCCACCCTCTGTGCAGAACACGATCGTACGGACGTCTGTTGACAGTTTAAATGATTATATCGTGAATGAGACACAGAAGAGGGAAACAACTGTCTGTTGCTTTAATTTTGGACACCAGTGTAGGCCAACACGCCATGTAGTAATCAGAAAGACAAACAGGCAAATAATCAATACTGCAAAAAATATGGCACACCCCAGAAGATATTCCTTCACCTCACTCGAGCGAGAAATCTGAATCGTTAATTCAACAAGATGACCTCACTGAGAATGGATAATAACGTTTTTTGATATCATAGCACTATGACGCAAGAACGAGTAGGCGCTTCATAACGTCTATTAGCGTGTTGACATGGTGTAAACGCACCAAACTGAAGCCCTAAAAGCCACTGTCGAGACACCGAGATGTGGCGAAGAACGCTGATGAGCAGAGAAAACGATAGCGAATGCGGTCATCCACTGCCAGACACCATCGCCTCATACAGACAGAAATAAATACTCAGGCTTCCAAGCCCATATTGTATTCAGTTACAGTGAGCCATCTATGATGCAGATCCTGGGACGTGCTGTCTACCATGCACCAGATAACTCCTACCTTCGAAGAAGTTCCTCCTGTCTGGTCTGCCGATCTGGTCGCTGTGATCTGCCAACATCCCATCAGCTAATGTGAAGTCTTCGGAACTTCTGCCTCCGTCTTACGAAGAGTCGAACTGATGGTGTTTGACGCACCGTTAAGCTGTTACTGTGAGGGTGGACGAGCTCGACTTGCATCTGCGAGCAGTCACTGGCATTCACGGCCTATCTCTGGTGGATGAACATGCCGCAGCTCTGCACTACAATCTACACTACTGACCATTAAAATTGCTACAGCAAGAAGAAATGCAGATGATAAACGGGTATTCATTCGACAAATATATTATACTAGAACTGACATGTGATTACATTTTTACGCAATTTGGGTGGATAGATCCTGGGAAATCAGTACCCAGAACAACCACCTCTGGCCGTAATAACGGCCTTGATACGCCTGGGCATTGAGTCAAACAGAGCTTGGGTGGCGTGTACAGGTACAGCTGCCCATGCAGCTTCAACACGATACCACAGTTCATTAAGAGTAGTGACTGGCGTATTGTGACGAGGCAGTTGCTCGGCCACCATTCACCAGGAGTTTTCAATTGGTGAGAGATCTGGAGAATGTGCTGGCCAGGGCAGCAGTCGAACATTTTCTGTATCCAGAAAGGCCCGTACAGGACCTGCAACATGCGGTCGTGCATTATCCTGCTGAAATGTAGGGTTTCTCAGGGATCGAATGAAGGGTAGAGCCACGGGTCGTAACACATCTGAAATGTAACGTCCACTGTTCAAAGTGCCGTCAATGCGAACAAGAGGTGACCGAGACGTGTAACCAATGACACCCCATACCATCACGCCGGGTGATACGCCAGTATGGCGATGACGAATACACGCTTCCAATGTGCGTTCATCGCGATGTCGCCAAACACGGATGCGACCATCATGATGCTGTAAACAGAACCTGGATTCATCCGAAAAATGGCGTTTCGCCATTCGTGCACCCAGGTTCGTCGTTGAGTATACCATCGCAGGTGCTCCTGTGTGTGATGCAGAGTCAAGGGTAACCGCAGCCACGGTCTCCGAGCAGATAGTCCACGCTGCTGCAGACGTCGTCGAACTGTTCGTGCAGATGGTTGTTGTCTTGCAGACGTCCCCATTTGTTGACTCAGGGATCGAGACGTGGCTGCACGATCCGTTACAGCCATGCGGATAAGATGCCCGTCATCTCGACTGCTAGTGGTACGAGGCCGTTGGGAGCCAGCACGGCGTTCCGTAATACCCTCCTGAACCCACCGATTCCATATTCTGCTAACAGTCATTGGATCTCGACCAACGCGAGCAGCAATGTCGCGATACGATAAACCGCAAACGCGATAGGCTACAATCCGACCTTTATCAAAGTCGGAAACGTGATGGTACGCAATTTTTCCTCCTTACACGAGGCATCACAAGAACGTTTCAGCAGGCAACGCCGGCCAACTGCTGTTTGTGTATGAGAAATCGGTTGGAAACTTTCCTCATGTCAGCATGTTGTAGGTGTCGCCAACCTTGTGTGAATGCTGTGCAAAGCTAATCATTTGCATATCACAGCATCTTCTTCCTGTCGGTTAAATTTCACGTCTGTGGTACGTCATCTTCGTGGTGTAGCAATTTTAATGGCGAGTAGTGTAGTAGGTTGGTGCGTAAGTTCGTAGAGTTTTTCTCTTGCATGTTTCTGTTCCGGTTGCTGTGGGTTTGTTTATCGATTGTCATTTTTTATTTGTAGTACACTGTTACTATTTGAGTTTTCATATTGTCATTTTGTCATTTGGAGATCGCCGGCCTTGGTGGCCGAGCGGCTCTAGGCGCCACAGTCTGGAACCGCGCGACCGCTACGGTCGCAGGTTCGAATCCTGCCTCGGGCATGGATGTGTGTGATGTCCTTAGGTTAGTTACGTTTAAGTAGTTCTAAGTTCTAGGGGACTGATGACCACAGAAGTTAAGTCCCATAGTGCTCAGAGCCATTTTCATTTGGAGATAGTGAATGGAGCTGTGGAAGTTAGAAAATGGAGTGCCAAGTGGAAAAATCGGAAAATTTCCGACATATTCTTCTGTTTGAGTTCAATAGATGGGTGACAGCAGCCGAGGCAGCCAGAAACAATTACGTCGTGTTTGGGGATAATGCCACTGGACAGAGCACGGCAAGAAAATGATTTTCACGTTTTAAGGAGGTTCGTTTTGACATTGGTGACTCTTCCCGTGTAGAAAGACCTTCGGGGTTTGATGAAGATCGTTTAAACGCATTAATCCACTGTGATGCAAGTCATAGTACTCGAGATCTTGCAAATCTGGTAAACTGTGATCATTTCACCACCGTACGACATTTGCATGCAATGGAGAAGGTTCAAAAATCGGGTGAATGGTTACCGCACGCTCTAAGCCAAAAAACACAAAAATCAGCGGGTGATCAAATGTGTATCTCTTCTAGCTCGTCATCAATTGGCTCGTGGACACCACCGACCACTCCTATCTTGCACAGAGCGAGGTGGCGCAGTGGTTAGCACACAGGACTCGCATTCGGGAGGACGACGGTTCAATCCCGCGTCCGGCCATCTTGATTTCGGTTTTCCGTGATTTCCCTAAATCGCTCCAGGCAAATGCCGGGATGGTTCCTTTGAAAGGGCACGGCCGACTTCCTTCCACGTCCTTCCCTAGTCCGAAGAGACCGATGACCTCGCTGTTTGGTCTCCTCCCCTCAGACAACCCAATCCTATCCTGCATCGTCATTGGCGACTAGAAATGGTGTCTTTATGCTAACAGAAGGGAAAGAATGGGATGATTCAGCCCAAGCAAAGCAGCAACTCCCTGTACAAAGATCCACACGCATCCACAAAAGACAA
This sequence comes from Schistocerca cancellata, assembly GCF_023864275.1. Lineage (NCBI taxonomy): Eukaryota > Metazoa > Arthropoda > Insecta > Orthoptera > Acrididae > Schistocerca > Schistocerca cancellata. Next base: position 798,774,620 of record NC_064629.1, read on the forward strand.
TGTTACGCAGCTGGTGGAAGAGCGACGGTGTGGTGTACTACGAATTGCTTCCCTAAGGTGTGCCCATCATTGCTGACATCTGCCGCCAACAACTGAGATATGTGTTGCAGACGCAAACCAATAACAACGATCAGGAAGACTGCGTGAAGTGATGCTACCGCACAATAACGTCCGCCCGTGTTCTGCTTGACTGACAAAAAACACTGTACAGGAGTTGGGATGGGAAGTTATTCCGCACCAATCTTATTCAGCTGATCTTCTGCCCGCACATTTTCACCTTTTCCGTTCCCTTTCGAACAAGGAATTTTCCTTCCGGATGAAAATGCTCTCCGAACATGGCTCGACGAGTTCGCCTCAAAACCGAGTGATTTCCACAGTTGTGGAATCGAGAAGTTATCGCAGCTTTGGCAAAGTATTGTAAATAGTGAAGAAGAATTTATTATTCATGACTAAGTGTCTGTCATGTGTATCTATTGTGTTTATTAAACTTATGGAGAATTTGTGGTAAGTTCCCATGGGACCAAATTGCCGGTAGCGTTCCCGCTTCCCGCGCCCGGGTTCCCGGGTTCGATTCCCGGCGGGGTCAGGAATTTTCTCTGCCTCGTGATGACTGGGTGTTGTGTAATGTCCTTAGGTTAGTTAGGTTTAAGTAGTTCTAAGTTCTAGGGGACTGATGACCGTAGATGTTAGGTCCCATAGTGCTCAGAGCCATTTTTTTTTTTTGACCAAACTGCTGAGGTCAATCGGTCCCTAGGCTTACACACTACTTAATCTGACTTAAACTAACTTAGGCTAAGGACAACACACACACATACCCATGCCCGAGGGAGGACTCGAACCTGCGACGGGGGGAGCCGTCTGAACCGTGGCAAGGCGCGTAGACCGAGCGACTACCCTGCGCGGCATTAAACTTATGGAATATGGCTCTGAGCACTAAGTCCTATGGGACTTAACATCTGAGGTCATTAGTCCCTTAGAACTTAGAACTACTTAAACCTAACTAACCTAAGGACATCACACACATCCATGCCCGAGGCAGGATTCGAACCTGCGACCGTAGCGCTCGCGCGGTTCCAGACTGAAGCGCCTAGAACCGCTCGGCCACAACGGCCGGAACTTATGGAATACGCTACGAACTTACACACCAACCAAATAAATCACGTGCAGAACTGTTGGCGTTTACTCACACGGGCACATCCGTTCGAAGTCCATGAGGGTGCCCTGGTAACAAGCAGTCTACTGTCTGGTGATCGACGCCACTGTACGTACTGGGTCAGCCACTCGCTCGCCTGCACGACATTGCGGTATTACGTGAGCTGCTGCAACTGTCTCGAGAATCTCCTCACCAGTACGAGTCATCACGTTCTTCTCTGCGTGCTCTGTACCCATCCTACCTCGCTGCTACTGTGGAGATGACTCAATTTTAATACTTAACGTATATAAATATAGGTCTTGGTAACGTTATTTCATTAGCTCGCAGAGTGCCAAGCGACCTTCATCATCGTACTCAACATCCTGCAACCGTAAGAGTCCCAGAGCACGCCATTACACTAGGATGCTGGGAATCTGCACTTTGTCTACAAATGAGATCGCATGTAGAACACTTCTACGACACACATTTGAATACTGCTCGAGTATATGGAGCCCGTATCAAGCTACACTAACAACAGATAACTAGCGTATAGAAAAAAGGGTGGCATGAATGGTCAGTCTTGACTGGCGAGAGGTACGTTTAAAATTTTTAACTGATGAATATTCTGTAAAAGATGCTGTATATCTTGCCAGCAATTGCTCACAAAGATGTAACCGTCTTTCAAAACAGGACCTACGAATATTCAACCTCCTACGTATCTACGCCGTAGAAATCACGAAAAAAAAAAAAACCGCAAACAGTAGCTCCAACAGGACGTGCAAGCAATTATTCTTCCCAGGCACCATCTATGAATGGAACGAGAAGAAATGTAAATATATGGAACGATAAAAGTACGCCGCTAGCAGTCGCTTCAGTGCTCTACTTGAAGTGATCTGACATAAATGAAACAAATGCAGGAATTCGGTTAACTGGCTGCCGATGCGAGAAAATCCGCAAGAGCTGTAAGCTAGTATTAAGCAGGAAGATTAGGATTTTACGTTCTACTTAACGACGACGTCATCATACTCGTTATTTTGCTTTGGATGGGGAAGGAAATCGTCCGCGCACTTTCAGAAGAATCAAGCCGTTAGAGGTTTACGGAAACCATGGACAACCTAAATCTGGATTGGCCGGACGGGGATTTGAACCGCCGTCCTCCAGAATAAGGATCCAGTGTTTTACCATTGCGCAACATCGCTCAGTATCCAAGAGTCCCCCAGTTTAAAAAGTGCACATACCGGATGATCAAAAAGTCAGTATAAATTTGAAAACTGAATAAATCACGGAATAATGTAGATAGAGACGTACAAATTCACACACATGCTTGGAATGACATGGGGTTTTATTAGAACCAAAAAAATACAAAGTTGAAAAAATGTCCGACAGATGGCGCTTCGTCTGATCAGACTAGCAATAATTAGCATAACAAAGTAAGACAAAGCAAAGATGATGTTCTGTACAGGAAATGCTCAATATGTCCACCATCATTCCTCAACAATAGCTGTAGTCGAGGAATAAGATTGTGAACAGCACTGTAAAGCATGTCCGGAGTTATGGTGAGGCATTGGCGTCGGATGTTGTCTTTCAGCATCCCTAGAGATGTCGGTCGATCACGATACACTTGCGACTTCAGGTGAACCCAAAGCCAATAATCGCTTGGACTGAGGTCTGGGGACGTGGGAGGCCAAGCATGACTAAAGTGGCGGCTGAGCACACGATCAACACCAAACGACGCGCGCAAGAGATATTTCACGCGTCTAGCAATACTTTGTTTTTTTTGGGTTCTAATAAAACCCAATGTCATTCCAAGCATGTGTGTCAATTTTTACCTCTCTATCACATTATTCCGTGGTTTATTAAGTTTTCAAATTTATACTGCCTTTTTGATCACCCGGTACTTTATTCAACATGTAAACATTACTACAGATATTCGGATTTAGATTATGACACGTTTGATACGCCTGCCATCATTGGCTATGATGTGGCGCAGACGAACAGCGAAATTCTGTGTGACCCGCTGAAATGTCGGAACATCGATGCTCTCGATGACCTCCTGAATGGCTATTTTCAGCTCAGCAATGGTTTTGAGGTTATTGCTGTACACCTTGTCTTTAATATAGCCCCACAAAAATAAGTTGTATGCGTTCAGATGCCGGCCAGTGTGGCCGAGCAGTTCTAGGTGGTTTAGTCTGGAACCGCGAGACCGCTACGGTCACAGGTTGGAATGCTGCCTCGGGCATGGATGTGTGTGATGTCCTTAGGTTAATTTGGTTAAAGTAGTTTTAAGTTCTAGGGGACTGATTACCTCAGATGTTGAGTCCCATTGTGCTCAGAGCCACTTAAACCATTTTTTGCGTTCAGATCCGGAGAATATGGCGGCCAATAGAGGCCCATGCCAGTGGCCTCTGGGTGCCCCATAGCCAGAATGTGCTCCCTAAAATGTTCCTCCAGGACGTCGAACACTCTTCTACTTTGATGGGGTCAAGCTCTGTCTTGCATGAACCACATCTTGTCGAAATCAGGATCACTTTGGATAATGAAGATCAAATCATCTTCCAAATGGGAATGAAATCATCATCCACATACCGTTCAGTAGTCACCGTGCCATCAAGGAATATCGCAGCGATTATTCCGTGACTGGACATTGCACACTACAGTCACCTATTGACAGTGAAGTGACTTCTCGATCGCGAAACGTGGTTTTTCAGTCCTCCAAATGCGCCAATTTTGCTTACTGACGAATCCATCCAGATGAAAGTGAACTTCGTCGCTAAACCAAACCATTCAATTCCCATCACGCCCTGCGGCCAACCGTGCAGTTGAACGCCCTTAACGCAAACCGTGCAGAAGTTATGACGATTTTATTTCATATGGTTCAATAATTATCACCCTGTACGATACGTGTAGGCGATATCACCAACTCCACGATTTCAATCTGACGTCGTTTATAAAGCTACACTATCTGATCAAAAGTATCTGGTCACTTATTTCTGAACATTAATATAGAGGGTGCCCACGCTTCGCCTTTACAAGGGCTTGAACTCCGGTGGGGACACTGTCAATGTGGTATCTGTATGTCTGTAAGAATGGCAACCCATTCTTCCTGAAGAACCGAACCTGTAAAAACATAGTAATATTGAACGCTATCATCTGGAGTGAATTCGATGTTCTGACTCATCTCAAACGTGTCTGACTGGGTTCAGGTCGGGAGTCTGGATAGCCCGTTCCATTTCAGGAATGTTATCCTTCACAAACCATTACCTCACAGATGCTGCTTTATGACAGGGTGTATTGTCGTGATGGAAAAATCATCAAAAAGGCTCTGAGCACTATGGGACTTAACATCTGAGGTCATCAGTCCCCCAGAACTTAGAACTACTTAAACCTAATTAACCTAAGAACATCACACACATCCATGCCCGTGGCAGGATTCGAACCTGCGACCATTGCGGTCGCGCAGTTCCAGACTGTAGCGCCTAGAACCGCTCGGCCACACAGGCCGGCTCACAATATTCCTTTGCTCCCTTTATACTGGAGGGTCCGCCTCTTGTGGCTACTTCCGCGTTATATAGGGTCGTTCGGATACTTTTTATCAGATAGTGTACATCTTTTCTGCTGCTTTAAAAGATGCTTTATTGGAGATGGAAGTTCAGGCGCTTTGATGTATCTACGAAATAGAATTTCAGAGAAATTGAAGAAGCAGAGAAAAAACTTGGAGTTTTGATCTCGTCCGTATAGTGTCCTTTGGAGACAAAGGAATGAATCAACAGCACAAGCGTGAAGGAAGAAATCATCGTGGTCTTTTTAAGTAACGATTCCTGCATTTATCTGCACTGATTTTGGGGATGCACAGAAAAGCTAAAGCGACACGTGTAGATTGTGAACCTCACCCTGTGCCTCCTATTATGAGTCATTTGTCTGAACTACTACACTGTTTCACTCGGTCGTACAAATTCACGAATGGTCGAAGTGGAGAGGATAGCGATGGCAAGGAAAGCGTTTTTGAAGAAGAGAAATTTGTTAACATTGATTATAGATTTAGGTGTCAGGAAATCGTTTCTGAAAGTATTTGTATGGAGTGTAGCCATGTATGGAAGTGAAACATGGACGATAAATAGTTTGGACAAGTGCTACAGAAGAATGCTGAAGATTAGATGGGTAGATCACATAACTAATGAGGAGGTATTGAATAGGATTGGGGAGAAGAGGAGTTTGTTGCACAACTTGACTAGAAGAAGGGATCAGTTGGTAGGACATGTTCTGAGGCATCAAGGGATCTCAAATTTAGTATTGGAGGGTAGCGTGGAGGGTAAAAATCGTAGAGGGAGACCAAGAGATGAATACACTAAGCAGATTCAGAAGGATGTAGGCTGCAGTACGTACTGGGTGATGAAGAAGCTTGCACAGGATAGAATAGCATGGAGAGCTGCATCAAACCAGTCCCAGGACTGAAGACCACAACAACAACAACAACAGCAACAACAACAACAACAATAGATATGTTTTGATATGAAGTAACCGACAGTGCAAGACATTCAATGCACATCAAATAAAAATTGTTAATCTTGCCGATTTCGTGCACCAATCGTATGAATAGGTATTGCGTCGTCTCCCTAAATTAGGAGAAATACTAAAATGGTTCCTTTGGAAAGGACATGGCCGATTTTCTGCTCCCTCCTTCCCCAGTTAGAGTTTGTACTCTGTTTCTAATGACACTGTCATCGATTGGACGTCAGATATAACCTTCCTTTCTTTTTGACCTCTCTCAGGTAAATGGTCCAGGATTAACGATTAGAGGCGTGGGTATTGACTGAGAAAAGAAAGTTTACTGAATTTATTCAGATTTCTCTTGTTCCTACGCACTGCAGGGGTAATTATAAGGAAGAAGTTGGAAACATTGTACGTCACTAAATGCAGATGAACGTAGTTGATGGCGACAGACAGTAATATTCATTCTGTTTATATTTTACTTCTGCACTTAAACTGTTGTAACTGTCTCTAGATGTATGTAGCATGTTTTAGGTGTTTCGAACGTCTTTTATGACAATACTTACGTTAATGCAACCTTGAGGAAGCCTTTAAGTGTCTACATTAAAAGACACAGAGCGCATTACGCACCAGTCTACACGTCCGCCTGCCATAACGGTTGCACATAAATTGTTGACGCCCCCGCCCCACAGTGGGAATTTACTACTGAACATGCGATGCCCGTAAGGGAAAACTCTGTGAATGACCGCAGAAATCCTTTTTCCAGTCCTCACAGAGAGCAGTCACTGGCTTCGCAAAGCGTTATCTCGACTGATGTAATAGCTACTTGGCACCAGAGCCATTCGCTACTTTTAAGAAACATGAAAATCCTGCGTGCATTTCTTGGAATATTCTCCTGCACTTCAGCTTTATACTGTATGTACAATTTCTCTCATTAGCCTACGTTCCGCATATCGTTGTGGGTACATAATGAACTACTACCCTATTTCTCTAGTGCATGGTTTGCCGGATGTAAGAGTACCTTTACGCCTGTGTATGAGTCTAAATTGTTCTAATTTTATCGCAATAGTCATTATGCGACAGGTAGGTGAAGACATCGCACACACCTTTGCCTCCCCTCGGAATATTTTTGGAGTTATACTTGTAGTAATGGTGAGAGTATATCCGCCTTCGGCGACAATGGTGCAATTACGCTGCGTAGCGAGATTTCGTACATTGCATTGGCCTAGGGCGTGAGCACTGAGGCACCGACGTGTTCTTGCAACATCGCCCTTTCTTCAGAGGACGAAAAGGAAGATTATAATTTAACGACCCATCGATGACGACGTCATAAGAGAAGGAGCACAAACTCGAGTTGGGGAAGGATGGTGACAGAAATTGGCAGCGTCTTTTTCAATGGAACCATCCCGGTATTTGCCTTCAGCTATTTAGAATAACCACTCACTGCTGCACAGTCACAACACACCTCACTTTCATGACAGAAGTGGGCGTTCTCTTCACGAAATTCGCTATTTCAGATATATTTCACCTTTGTCTTGAAAGGCGATGATACTATGATACTCCTTTCTTGCAACTGAGATGTATCCTTTCTTTTGACTATGATTTACAGGGTGTTACAAAAAGGTACGGCCAAACTTTCAGGAAACATTCCTCACACACAAAGAAAGAAAATATGTTATGTGGACATGTGTCCGGAAACGCTTACTTTCCATGTTAGAGCTCATTTTATTACTTCTCTTCAAATCACATTAATCGTGGAATTGAAACACACAGCAACAGAACGTACCAGCGTGACTTCAAACACTTTGTTACAGGAAATGTTCAAATTGTCCTCCGTTAGCGAGGATACATGCATCCACCCTCCGTCGCATGGAATCCCTGATGCGCTGATGCAGCCCTGGAGAATGGCGTATTGTATCACAGTCGTCCACAATACGAGCACGAAGAGTCTCTACATTTGGTGCCGGGGTTGCGTAGACAAGAGCTTTCAAATGCCCCCATAAATGAAAGTCAAGAGGGCTGAGGTCAGGAGAGCGTGGAGGCCATGGAATTGGTCCGCCTCTACCAATCCATCGGCAACCGAATCTGTTGTTGAGAAGCGTACGAACACTTCCACTGAAATGTGCAGGAGCTCCATCGTGCATGAACCACATGTTGTGTCGTACTTGTAAAGGCACATGTTCTAGCAGCACAGGTGGAATATCCCGTATGAAATCATGATAACGTGCTCCATTGAGCGTAGGTGGAAGAACATGGGGCCCAATCAAGACATCATCAACAATGCCTGCGCAAACGTTCACAGAAAATCTGTGTTGATGACGTGATTGCACAATTGCGTGCGGATTCTCGTCAGCCCACACATGTTTTTGTGAAAATTTACAATTTGATCACTTTGGAATGAAACCTCATCCGTAAAGAGAACATTTGCACTGAAATGAGGATTGACACATTTTTGGATGAACAATTCGCAGAAGTGTACCCGTGGTGGCCAACCAGCTGCTGATAGTGCCTGCACACGCTGTGCATGGTACGGAAACAACTGGTTCTCCCGTAGCACTCTCCATACAGTGACGTGATCAACGTTACCTTGTACAGCAACAACTTCTCTGACGCTGACATTAGGGTTATCGTCAACTGCACGAAGAATTGCCTCGTCCATTGCAGGTGTCCTCGTCGTTCTAGGTCTTCCCCAGTCGCGAGTCATAGGCTGCAATGTTCCGTGCTCCCTAAGACGCCGATCAATTGCTTCGAACGTCTTCCTGTCGGGACACCTTCGTTCTGGAAATCTGTCTCGATACAAACGTACCGCGCCACGGCTATTGCCCCGTGCTAATCCATACATCAAATGGGCATCTGCCAACTCCGTATTTGTAAACATTGCACTGACTGCAAAACCACGTTCGTGATGAACACTAACCTGTTGATGCTACGTACTGATGCGCTTGATGCTAGTACTGTAGAGCAATGAGTCGCATGTCAACACAAGCACCGAACTCAACATTACCTTCCTTCAATTGAGCCAACTGACGGTGAATCGAAGGAGTACATTACATAGTGACGAAACTAAAATGAGCTCTAACATGGAAATTAAGCGTTTCCGGACACATGTCCACATAACATCTTTTCTTTATTTGTGTGTGAGGAATGTCTCCTGAAAGTTTGGCCGAACCTTTTTGTAACACCCTGTATACAGCCAGTCCGTCACTCCCTAGTACAACTGGTATCCGTATATCGCCTGATATACGATCTACGCACTGCAGAAGTCATATCTCGTAAGTTTTCGTAATAACTTTACGGCACCATCTTCGTATATCGGAGTCAGGCATCAGATTTCTCGAAAACTAGATTTGTGTTGTTGCTCACTAGATGTTTCATGCTACGATTCACGGCACGTAATATCATGCATTATCTACTAGAGTGTTCAGGCGTTCTATTGGAGTGATAATGATGTGACATAAACGTGTGGTCCAGTGTTGTGCCCTCTGAAGTTAATTTTCCGTCACCGAGATTACTTCTTACGTTTGTTTGCATGGCCATCTTCCGCAGCAGCTGTTAAAATCAGTAGCTATTGGTTTTCCGTCTTCAGCTTACTGCAGTTTCATTAATTCCCTCTTTAATTAAATAGCAATGAGCTCAAGATGGAAAACCAATAGTAGCTGAGATTACTCCTCTTCGTAGCTTTTACACTTTTGAGCATTATTAAATCTTTTTATAGCTTTTATCTTGTGAACGCAGCGATAGAAGTAGGAAGACTTTCTCTCAGTGGAGAGAAGTCTTCCGAAGTAAGAGTGATTTCAGGTATGCCGCAGGGGAGTGTCGTAGGATCGTTGCTATTCACAATATATGTAAATGACCTTGTGGATAACATGGGAAGTTCACTGAGGCTTTTTGCGGATGATGCTGTAGCATATCGAGAGGTTGTAATAATGGAAAATTGTACTGAAATGCAGGAGGATCTGCAACGAATTGACGCATGGTGCAGGGAATGGCAATCGAATCTCAATGTAGACAAGTGTAATGTGCTGCGAATACATTTAGCTACAATATAGCAGGTCAGCAACTGGAAGCAGTTAATTCCATAAATTATCTGGAGGTAGGCATTAGGAGTGATTTAAAATGGAATGACCACATAAAATTAATCGTCGGTAAAGTAGATGCCAGACAGATTCATTGGAAGAATCCTAAGGAAATGCAGTCCGAAAACAAAGGAAGTAGGTTACAGTACGCTTGTTCGCCCACTGCTTGAATACTGCTCACTGGTGTGGGATCCGTACCAGATAGGGTTGATAGAAGAGATAGAGAATATCCAACGGAGAGCAGCGCGCTTCGTTATAGGATCATTTAGTAATCGCGAAAGCGTTCGGAGATGATAGATAAACTTCAGTGGAGGACTCTGCAAGAGAGATGCTCAGTAGCTCAGTACGGGCTTTTGTTGAAGTTTCGAGGACATACCTTCACCGAGGAGTCAAGCAGTATATTGCTCCCTCCTACGTATATCTCGCGAAGAGATCACGAGGATAAAATTAGAGAGATTAGAGCCCACACAGAGGCATACCGACAGTCTTTCCTTCCGCGAACAATACGAGACTGGAATAGGAGGGAGAACCGAGAGAGGTACTCAAGGTACCCTCCGCCACACACCGTCAAGTGGCTTGCGGAGTATGGATGTAGATGTAAATTCCTACGAGCGTTTTCCTTTTCGTAAGCGAGATGCTATCGCACACTCAGGTGACAAAATTCATGGGGTAGCAATATGCGCATATACAGATGGCGACAGTATACCGGACAAAAGGTAGAAAAGAGCAGAGAAACGGCAGGGCTGTCATTTGTATTCAGTTGATTCGTGTGAAAAGGTTTCTGGCGTGTTTATGGCCGCACGACGGGAAGTAACAGACTTTGAATGCGGAATGGCAGTTGGAGCTAGACGCGTGGGACGTTCCATTTCGGAAATCGTTAGGGAATTCAATATTTCGAGATCCACTGCCGAGGATACCAAACTTCAGGCATTACCTCTCACCACGGAGAACGTAGTGGCCGATGTGGTTCATTTAACGATCGAAAAGAGAAGCGTTTTCATTGAGTTGTCAGTGCTAACAGACAAGCAACATTGCGTGCAGCAGAAATCGATTTGGGACGTACGAAGAACGTATCCGTTAGGACAGTGCTGCGAAATTTGGCGTTAAGTGGGCTGTGGCACCAGAAGACCGACGCGAGTGCCTTTGCTAACAGCACGGCATCGCCTGCAGCGCCTCTCCAGGTTCAAATGGCTCTGAGCACTATGGGACTCAACTGCTGTGGTCATAAGTCCCCTAGAACTTAGAACTACTTAAACCTAACTAACCTAAGGACAGCACACAACACCCAGCCATCACGAGGGCCTCTCCAGGGCTCGTTACCATATCGGTTGGACCCTAGACGACTGCAAAACCGTGGCGTGGTCGGATGAGTCCCGATTTTAGTTGGCAAGAGCTGATGGTAGTGTTCGAGAGTGGCCCACACCCCACGAAGCCATGGGACCAAGTTGTCAACAACGCACTGCGCCAGCTGATGATGTCTCCAAAATGGTGTGGGCTGCGTTTACATGGATTGGACTGAGTCGTCTCATCGAACTGAACCGATCATTAACTGGGAATGGTTATGTTCGGCTACTTGGAGACCATTTGCAGTCGACAACGACGAAATTTTTATGGATGACAATGCGCCATGTCAGCGGGCCATAATTGTTTGCGATCGGTTTGAAGAACTTTCTGGACAGTTTGAGCGAATTATTTGGCAACCCAGATCGCCCAAAATGGAGTCCATCGAACATTTATGGGACATAAATTCGTGCACAAAATCCGGCACCGGCAACACTTTCGCAATTAGGGACGGCTATAGACACAATATTTCACTACTCCTGGCGAAAGGCGGTCTAACAAGACGTAGTGAGGTATCTCAAAGCTTTTGTCATCTCAGTCTAATTGCAACTTTCTTCTTATCTGTCAGTTAGACATAAAACAAAAAGTACTAGACACGGAAAAATGATAGTATTCTTCGAATTTTAGATGCTGTTTTTCACTACATCTATAAATATTTCCCGGAGAGAAAATATGACTTGATGTTTTCATGGGTTTGTACGACGATTTTTTTACTTATTTCAGGTCCCTGCTGCGTATAGACTTCGCTACTACAGCGTTTCTCAAACATATCTGTTATAAATTTTGTTTCGCTCCTTAATAAATGCAACTACTGTCAGCAGTAACTCTTTAACATTGAGACATAACTTATTTGCGTTTTAAACTCAATACCGAGCGGATTGGCGTAGTGGTTAGCACACTAAACTCGCATTCGGCAAGACGACAGTTCAAATCTCCGTCCGACTATCCACTTGTACATTTTCCGTGGTTTCCCTAAATCGCTACCGAGTGATGTAGCGCAGTGTGTTCAAACCCGCGTCCGTCCATCCTGAGTTTCCTAACATGCCGGGATGATTCCGTTGAAAGGCCACGGCCGATTTCCTTTCACATCCTTCCCTAATTCGATGGGACCGATAACCTCGCTGTTTGGTCCTCTCTGCCAAACCAACCAACCTAAATCGCTTAAGGTAAATGCCAGGCTGGCTCCTTTCAAAGGTCACGGTCGAGTTCCTATCTCGTCCTTCCCTAATCCGAGCGTGACCTCACCCTCTAATGACCTCGTTGTCGGTGGGACGATAGCCACTGGTCTTGTTTCCTTCCCTTTAAAAAGTCCTCATTCTACTATCTCTCGTATCGCCTCTAACAAGAGATTTCTCGTATCATGGTTCCTTCTACCTTTCCTATCCTAATCATTGCTTCCCTCGCTATAATCACGGCCTGTCCTCTATACTAGTCATAGCCATCGCAAACCAAGTGTCTATTGCCTCCCTCACTAAACATCCAGACATGTCAACTCCATTACCACCCCACTGCTGTCAGCACCACTCAACTCTTACCCTCATGATTTATGTTTTCCCGATAAAGATTCTACAATAATAAAAGGAAGCAAAAGATTTCATTGTTATTGCAAAGACTATCATCGGTATATGAATTTTAAAAGGGAAGAGTAGTTTTTAACTGCTACACTGTACAATCTTACTTCTTAGTAATTAAAATACATGTCAGTATTTCATCATTTTAAAATTATCTTTACTTAATATTTTGTATATGCACTGAGCTGAAGAGGGGCAACTTATACCGATGGCAGATCAACTTCACCCTGACTGGTGAGACTATGAAATTACAACAAAAAAGAGTACCTCCTCGTCAGAAGCAAATGAATGTTGTGGCTGTAGTATCTCAACGCCGAGACTCAGCTTCCATGCATAACTAAAATAGTAATCACAGTCCCGGTTAACCTGAATGTTGCACGTTGTGAACGATATGGCTTCTTTGAGAATAGTTGCTGTAGGTAGATATGTGAGCCAAGAGTTATGACTCAACAAATATAATAAACTGCCTGACAAAAAAGTGAAGTACCCAAAAGGGGAGGAGGAATCGACATGAAACCACGGATTGAAAATGTGTGTGATGAATCAGTGATTACAGTATCGAGCCAAATTTACAAAGAACTTGGCTATGTGGGCCTATCAGTATAACGTTACGCCCGCTATAGCTTGCATGCGTGCACTGATACGGTTAGGAAGGATGTCGTAAGGCTGTTGTATCCATGCTGGCCCACAACTGTTGTAACTGGTGCTTGACATCCTGCATAGTTGGACTGGGACAGATCTAACGTCAGAGCTGGTCCAACAGATGTTTTATTGGGCACAGATCTGGGGCTCTTGTTGGCCACGGGAGTATCTCAGATCACGCAGACAGATCACAGAGACACATCCCACGAGTGGACGAGCATGTCCTTTTGAAAAATGGCAGCCCGCTACTGACGCGAAAGATTATCGCAGGATGTCCGTGACGAATCATTGTGGCATCAGGAGTCCTCCAGTCACTGGCAGCCGTGACCTGAAGTCACACCCGGTTGACCCCAACACCACTGCGCCTCCCCAAAACAATGGAAGAGTGGGACCTCTCCCCAGGTCTCTGCCATACTCGCCCACGATGGTCATACATCGCTGAACACAATGCGACGCCATTTGTCAGCAGTCCTTGCTTTCCGTTCACGATGATGATGATGATGATGTTTGGTTTGTGGGGCGCTCAACTGCGTGGTTATCAGCGCCCGTACAATTTCCCAACCTTTGCTCAGTCCAATTTCGCCACTTTCCTGGATGATGATGAAATGATGAGGACAACACAAACACCCAGTCATCTCGAGGCAGGTGAAAATCCCCGACCCCGCCGGGAATCGAACCCGGGACCCCGGGCTCGGGAAGCGAGAACGCTACCGCGAGACCACGAGCGGCGGACTTTTCCGTTCACGCCACCACTCCAAATGCAGCCTACGCACTAAACGGTTATTCCCCAGTCTCACTGCTGTTAATCTCCTATCATTGGTGCGGGATGACACAGAATCCTGTAGGAGTCCGATACTTGTTCTCGGACGACAGGCATAGATGTGAAGGGGCTACGATGTGTTGGGTGCAAAACACTACGATCTTCCTTTGTGTTGGTCAGACTTGATTGACCGTAACCTCGACGACGGTCCTGTGCAATCCAACATCGGGCCACTGTCACATCCGAATACCCCAAATCTCTGGATATTGCACGATCTGACCAGCTGGCCATATAGAGGTCCGTTTCAAACTCTTTTAGGTGCTGATAACGCTGTCTCACACGCTTACGCGGCATCTCCGCGTCCTTCGCAGTGATCACTCGACACATGGCACTGTTCACGCCCCATATATACCCCATCAGGCAGGTCTGGTAACGACACTAAACACAAGAAACAAAGTCGCTTTGGTGGCCGTTGTGACAGAGAGGTGCACTCTTAATCATTTACATACCCGCATATGGTTCGTCATGTAAGAATTTACATTGACGTTTGACCATGTCTTCTGTGTACTGAACATTTTTGGCAAGCGGTGTCTCTCTTGTTTCTGAGCCAACTCTAGATTTTTCCCAATATAGATTTTTGACGTGATTTTGGTGCCCTGCATAGCGTCCGGAAACTGTATGAGTTGACTGACATCAGTCAGTTACAAGAAATTTTGGTTATTGCGAATATCACACTAAAAACTTTCACTTGACCGTTGACATAATCAAATAAATTAGACTTAACGCAAACAATAATACGGTCAGCCTGGATGTGGCCTCTATTTATAAAAATCGCTGTGGAAGATACATTCAACCTCTTGGCAACTTTTTTCCTCGAGAGACGGTAAAGATGTTTCGACACACATTACCGACCATCTACTTTAGAAAATTTCGCGAAATGACGGACGAAACTGCCATGATTTCTACGTTTTCTCCAGCGGTGGCCAAGTTCTTTAACCAGCATTTCAGGGGACATTGCCGTAAAATTGGCTCCACTCCGCCGATCTTTATTCTGTCGTTAAGTCGACGATAGCTTTGTAATCTCGCAACATAGCGTCGAAGATCATATCAATAGCTGACACTCTAATCTCCAACTCACTCTTGAAGCGAAAAGAAAAGGTAACTTGCCATTTTGAATGTTGTAGTTGGCCGAAGATTACTTGTACGTCTCGGACACTCTGTACACGAAAAATTTAACAGATTTACTTGTTTCAACTTCTGTCTCCCAGCGCAGAAGATACCGGTTTCAGATATGTTGAAACACAGACCCATACCCGTTTCTGGGAAGGACTGAAGCTTATGTTTCGAATGAATGGCTATGGGGACAGGGACAACATGTTAGTAGTCTACAAAATACGGAAACAAGTTGTCCAACAATCAGGATTATCTACCTAATCTCCTTCTCCTTTCCCGCGCCTGCAAGTAAAAGTGGTTGGTTAGCGGGCAGGTTAGGCGTTAGACTTATTTTTGTCACCCTAAAAGATAAAATATATGTAGCCCTCTGTTGCGCCTGAGTGGTATATTAACTATATCGTTATATGAGCGAGGATGTCCTCACGAGAAAAGAAAACTATGGAGAACATAACGTAATTTCGATAAAAGCCAGATAGTGGTATTCATAAATGGACGTTGAAACGAGAAGACATGGCAATAACCTATGGGCACAAAAAACGTGACTACTGCAACAAGCCAAGTACGTAGGAATCACCATGGACTTCACACTATCATGGAAACCACATGTAGACTATGTAGAAAAAGCATGGCAGTGGCAAATTTCTAAATGTCACCAGAGGAAAATTTCTCGATATAGCCACACAAAAGTTATTATAACCTTACATTTCGCTCACTAGACCTGCCGCAGAATATACCAGCTCTGTGTGGACGACTTGTCTTCCTCAGGAAATTCAAAATTCAAAACGAATGCATAATATTGTGAATAGCCATCAAGATCGATGAACTACAAAGTAGATGTATACGAAGAAAAGACTGCTAAGAATTAAACAACACAAAACCATTGAAAAAGTTGATTAAACGCACTGATGTCAAAAACAAGCAAAACAGACTTGTGATAAAAAGGTGAACCAGAAACCTGTTCAAGACCGAAATAATTACGTTCAATTATCCCAGATTTCTGAACGCATACCTGCCACACACAATTTTTCAATGAATCAGACTATTATAAGACGACAGTACAAATTTCATCCCAATAGGACCTACATATGTAATAAATCGCCTATCACAAGAAACCCAGATGTATAGATAAACCAAAAATATGCTGGAACGCAAAGCAAGCCTCTGTGAAATCCAAGAGGTAATTTATTTCTTATTTGATAGGCGAATGACGGGACTGAAAAATCATCCTCTCAGTTACCGAAAGATATCAGGTAGGAAAATAAAAAAAGTGATAGCTGTAACGTAATCTTATTTTATGTAAATAAAATGTGCCATAACAGCATAACACTACCTATGAATGAGAGGACTTTCGTTTCTAATGGCCCTTCATGTCCCGATAAGGAGTAGGAGTGAAAAATTAATTCTTTTTTCTGCATCTATATGTTCGTATACACTCCGTAAGCTCGGGTAAGGTGTATGGTGGCGCCGTGTACGTTGTACCACTACTAGTGATTTCTCTTGCTGTCCCACTGGCAAATAGAGTGAGGGAGCCGGACGGTGTGGCCGAGCGGTTCTAGGCGCTTCAGTCTGGAACCGCGCGATCGCTACGGTCGCAGTTTCGAATCCTGTCTCGGGCATGGATGTGTGTGATGTCCTTAGGTTAGTTAGGTTTAGGTAGTTCTAAGTTCTCCGGGACTGATGACCTCAGATGTTAAGTCCCATAGTGCTCAGAGCCATTTGAACCATTTTTGAAGAGTGAGGGAAAAACAATTCCATACGAGCCCTAATTCCTCTTACCTTATACGTAGTCCTTACGTGAAATATACGTTGGCGGCAGTAGGATCGATCTACAGACAGCTTCAGATACCAGTTCTCTAATTTTCTCAATAGCGTACGTGGTTAGACACTGGACTCGCATTCGGGAGGACGACGGTTCAATCCCGCGTCCGGCCATCCTGATTTAGGTTTTCCGTGATTTCCCTAAATCGCTCCAGGCAAATGCCGGGATGGTTCCTTTGAAAGGGCATGGCTGACTTCTTTCCCTAATCCGATGAGACCGATGACCTCGCTGTCTGGTCTCCTTCCCCAAACAACCCAACCCCAACCCAATAGCGTACCTCGGATAGAACATCGCCTTCCCTCCAGGGATTCCCATTTCATTTCCAGAAGCTCTATTCTGAAGCAAGACTTACACTGACGGAAAACAAATTGCAACACAAAAAATAATTACTGTACAGTAATGAAATTTCGTGTATACGTCTAGGCAACATATGTGATTAACACTGCAAGATCACAAGTTAATGCAAGCGCGAGATAAGCCATTGCAAATGTCAAATGCAGGTACATTAATATCCGGTCTAACTACCAGAATGTTGAATGCAAGCATGCAAACGTACGTGCATTGTGTTGCACAGGTGCCGGATGTCAATTTGTGGGATGGAGATCCATGCACAGAGACGGTTAATGCTGGCTGTGGATGACGCTGGAGTTGTCGTCCGATAATGTCCCATATGTGCTCGACTGGAGACAGATCTGGTGATCGGGCAGGCCAACACAACATATCAACACTCCGTGGAGCATGTTGGGTTACAACAGCGGTACGTGGGAGAGCATTATGCTCTTGGAAATCCCCTCTGGAATGCTGTTCGTGAATGGCAGCACAACACGTCGCATCACCAGACTGACGTTCAAATTTGCAGTCAGGGTATGTGGGATAGCCATGAGAGTGCTGCTGCTGCCATACGAAATCGCATCCCGGACCATAACACGATGTGTACATACAGTGTGTCTAGCACACAGACAAGCCGGTTGCAGGACCTAAACTGGCCTCCATCTAAGCAGCACAGGACCATCAATGGCACGGAGGCAAAATCAGCTTTTATTAGGAAACAACAGATTTCCGTCCTCCGCTCCAATGAGCTCTCACTTGACGCCACTGATGTCGCAAATGGCGGTTGTTTGGAGTGAGTGGAATGCACACTACAGGGTGTCTAGCTCTGACTGTCCTTGAAGTAACCAATTTGTTACAGTTCGTTGAATCACAGTGATGCCAACTGCTGCTCAAATGGCTGTTGGAGATGCAGCACAATGAGACACAGCCATACGCCGAACACGACGGTCTTCCCTCTCAGTAGTGCCACGTGGCCGTTTGGAGGCGATCTTCTTGCGACCGTAGGTTGTCGTGACCGCCACTGCCAGCAATCATGTGCAGTGGCTACATCACTGCCAAGCATTTCTGCAGTATCGCAGAAGGAAGATCAAGCTTCTCGCAGCCGTATGGCACGACCCTCTTCAAACTCAGTGACGTGTTGATAATGATGTCTTTGTCGCCTTAAAGGCATTCTTGACTTACATCAACTCACCACGTTCAGTCTGAAAGGTACCTAACGCTCACGCTCGTTGCAGCGCGTATTTAAAGCAAACCTGATTTGCATCCCCATACCGGGGCTACGAGCGCCACTCTTATGCGACTGGTGCGAAATTTGAAATCATCTTCCAGATATAGAAGCACGCCTACCAACTTTCCTTGAAGTCGCATAACTCCATCGTAGTGTTGCTGTTTTTTCCGCCAGTTTATTTGCTCAACGATATCGTACCAGAACTAAGAGACCTAGAGACTGTTGCTCTCACATCAGTTGACTATGCACAGTTGGCAGCACCTACCTTTACTTTAGATCGCGGTGTTGATTAGTTGGTTGGTTTGAGGGAGGGGACCAAACAGCGAGGCCATCGGTGGCATCGGATTACGGAAGGATGGGGAAGGAAGTCGGCCGTGCCCTTTCAAAGGAACTATCCCGACATTTGCCTAAAGCGATTTAGGGAAATCACGGAAAACCTAAATCAGGATGGCCGGATGCGCGTTTGAACCGTCGTCCTCCCGTGTGATAACCACTGCGCCACCTCACTCGGTCGCGGTGTTTGCCACATAACCATACTCCGCATAGCAAGTTTTTTCTTTCTTTTTTTAATCACGAATAAAGGAACAGTTTACAATTGCAGAACATATAGATGTGCATTTCCTGAATTATTTGTTTATGATAACTAATTGAAACCCTCAGCTGCCGACAGGTGTTGTTGGTATACCTTGATGGGGACAGCTGAAAATGTGTGTCCCTACCGGGACTCGAACCCGGGATCTCCTACTTACATGGCAGACGCTCTATCCATCTTAGTCACCGAGGACACAGATGAATAGCACGACTGCAGGGACTTATCCCTTGCACGCTCCCCGTGAGACCCACTTTCCCAGCTGTCCATAATCTACATACGCAACATTCCTAATAGATATTTGCCCATCCACTCATTACTCGCGCCAACTAAGGTGACGATTCCCGTAAGAGTTTGGGCAACCTGTGCGCATTCGCACAGACGAAGGTCAATGGCCGGGTAGCCTTTAACTATATATATGAAGATAGTAACTGTTCTCGAAAGGCTACCCGGCCATTGACCTTCGTCTGTGCGAATGCGCACATGTTGCCCAAACTCTTACGGGAATCGTCACCTTAGTTGGCGCGAGTAATGAGTGGATGGGCAAATATCTATTAGAAACATAACGTATGTAAAATGGTTCAAATGGCTCTGAGGACTATGCGAATTAACTTCTGAGGTCATCAGTCCCCTAGAACTTAGAACTACTTAAACTTAACTAACCTAAGGACATTACACACACCCATGCCCGAGGCAGGATTTGAACCTCGGCTCCAGACTGTAGCGCTTAGAACCGCACGGTCACTCCGGCTGGCTAACGTATGTAGATTGTGGTCAGCTGGTAATGTGGGTCTCACGGGGAGCGTGCAAGAGATAAGTCCCTGCAGTCGCGCTATTCATCTGTGTCCTCGGTGGCTCAGATTGATAGAGCATCTGCCATGTAAGCAGGAGATCCCGGGCTCGAGTCCCGGTCGGGGCCCATATTTTCAGCTGTTCTCATCGAGGTATATCAACAACACGTGTCGGCAGCTGAAGGTTTCAATTAATTATCATTTATTCTAGAGCAGCTGCACGGTCATCAATGGTATCAATGGTATCTGCTCTTTCGAGAGCAGTTACTATCTTCATATATATTTGTTTATGCACTGGAAGGAATTAACTGCGTACGAAGTACTATGTCACACAAAAGAAGAAATTATATAAAACATACTGTATTCAAGAATCGAAAGAAAAATGGTAGCACGATAATTCTTGTCGAGATTTTAATACGGTAACACATTGAAAGTTCACAAAAAATGTTCACAACAACAAAACAATTTCATTAAAATTTAAAAATGGTCTAAACATTGTAGTGCTATGTTCCCACTGCAAACTGTAACAAATATCGTCTTATAACGAACAAACAAATCCTGATTTAGTTAGGAGGAGAGCGGTCTGTCAATATTGTGATGGCTTGGCTGGCTGCAGCAAGGTGAAGGGGAAAGCTAAGTACGATGGAGCTGCAGGATGCAACCTTGCACAAGCGAGTCGCGGGCTAGGCACGCTCTCCTAGATCCGGCTGCTTATCTGCCGTAGTATCTGGTCACGCGGCCGCCGCCCGGCAACCTGCCGGAGAACTGGGTCGCCGCGGTGGCAGAACAATTAGCGGCCGGCGTCACACGCCTCGGGTTCGAAGCCCGCCGGCCAGAAAGGTAGCTCGCCGCGCCGAGTAATTCATCCGGCCTGCACGACGAGAACATGACTTCTGCGGTATCGCAGCTGCCATCAGTTTTGCCGACAGAAACGACATATGATTGTACAGAGCACCGACACTTATTGGAATTCATTCATTGGAGACACGATACAGCTCCTCTTGAAGTCGTTCGAGGATTTTTCATTTCTTTAGCCCACTCACGACCCTGTTTCTATTACCCGTATCGTTATCCGCCCACACATCACGTTGGAAAATGTACTACAATGACATCTGTTACACTTTTTGTCTATTCCATCCACTTCCTTAAAGATGAGTGCTACCGAAAGACGAATAAAAGGAAATTAAACCTTAACGGCGAATTACGCGTGAAGTTCTAAACCACAGAATTGTGTCTTAGGCTGTAATTTAACTATTGAATACCAAATGCGATCGATCGGTAGTACGAAACTTGGCTAATGTCACGTTTGTCCCTATTTGGAGTTGCAAGACTGCCACTGTCACGGGAATTTTCCTCGCTCTACTTACAGACGCTTGGGCCGTTACCACGTACTTTTATTTGTTCGTCACAATGAATCAACTTGAACAGCTATTTCGGGAGTTAACTTTAGTCACTGCATAAAACTGGCAAATTTTCACACTTTAAATTAATGTCAATGTTATATGTAAAATCATCCGGGGTAAAGAACTGCGTTTTGCTATGAGATGTAAGCGACGTTTGGCCTATGTAACAATGACCAATCTCAAGATGGCAACTGATGCTCTAAGCTCGTAAATCTTCTTCATATACTGCAACTACTCAACACGACATTTGCACGTACACGTTCGACAACTGTGGTCTGGTACCTATTAAAAGTCTCAGTAGGGGGTATGAAATGCAAGGGATGTGAACGATATTCTTAAATTTTTTTAACAGACAAATCACCGTCAGTGATGGCATCATTCTCAACGAAACGTTTAGCCCCAATATCTTTTTCCTCTTGAAACTATCTATCTTCCATGTGAGTGTGTGTGTGATTTCCTAAGGACGGCCTGAGTGGCCGAGAGGTTCTAGGCGCTACAGTCTGGAACCGCGCGACCGCTACGGTCGCAGCTTCGAATCCTGCCTCGGGCATGGATGTGTGTGATGTCCTTCGGTTAGTTAGATTTACGTAGTTCTAAGTTCTAGGGGACTGATGACCTCAGAAGTTAAGTCCCATAGTGCTCAGAGCCATTTGAACCACAGGATAGCTCAGTGACTTCGAACGTCGACTACTCATTGGATACACAAGTAACAAACCAATCAGGCACATTTAAATCCTTCTGAAGCTGCCCAGTTCAGTTGGTGCTATTGGACGGTGGACCACTGGAAACGAGTGATTTGGAGGGATGAATCTCGCTGTACCTTGTGAGAACCCGATGGAAGGGTTTGGGTTTGGCGAATGCTTGGAGAACGTCACCGGTCATCACGTGTACTGTCAACAATGAAGTACCGAGAATGTGGTGTTACGGTATATGGTTGTTATGATATGGGGGTGTCTTCCGTCGTCTGGATCAGGAATGGGAGAAACCGTCCAGTTAAAATCGATAACGGTACTTTAGTCCCAAATAATCGGTATTTTTCGGTATTTGGATTCAGTTATAACTCTTGTTTTCTATTTTTTACCACTAATCGAGTAAAAAACCGAAATATCAATTAGCCATAACAGCAATGTTAAAATTTTTCTTATGTAACTAAGCCATATTTAAAAAAGGATTAATTTTATTCGTAAAATTCGTATTGGTTCGAAATATTGTGTTGTTATAGAAAATAGGAAAAGCGGTCTGTGCTATTTTAATAACAACGCCAACACAAATGAGCAACAAACACATGGCATAAGAATTGGTACAGCGTTGCTGAGACAAAAATGTCCCTGTGGCCACGTCTCAGTGTACAAGACTTGGTGCATCTATCGCTTGAGCCTTGTCCCGCAGTTACACAAGGTCAGCCATCGTTAATCGGAATTGGCATGTTAATGGTTAAGGGGTGGCCGGATGCCCTTCCTGCCACCACCCCGTACACGCTGGGAAAGAATTAGTGTACCCAACTGTCTGCGTCGAGTGTAATCCATGGAATAGTGCGAATGTGTTCAGACGTCAGCGAGCCGTGTAACTGAGGCGGAACATGGGGACCAGCCCGGTATTCACCTAGCTGGATGTGGAAAACCGCCTAAAACCACATCCAGACTGGCCGGCACACCGGCCCTCGTAGTTAATCCGCCAGGCGGATTCGATCCGTGGCTGGCGCGCCTACCTGAGTCCAGGAAGCAACGCGTTAGCGTTCTCGGCTACCATGGCGAGTCACAAGACTTGCTGTATCTACTATACTATATACGGTAGTCTTTCGCTGTCGTCGCTGGAGATCAATTGTATTGCAGAATGGCACCAATCTTAGTTTGCAAATATTTTTACGAAATTACGTAGCAATGAAGTACAATGCTTCATTTGTTTGAAAAGATGAAAGATTTGTCTGCCATTTCTATGAAATAATAAAAGGGGAAAGAAATCATGGTAACAGTAATAAAGTTAAAACTTAAAAATTCATTCATAGCAGACAATAAAAATAGGAAGCAGCTGATCTGCTGCCTGTGTCTACATGATATGCCTTTATCTGCTTGTAGGACGAAAGACAGACTATTTCATCCTCAATTTTCAATCTTTAGCACTGACTATTCGTAATGCCCAATTAGTGGTATGGTTCCCGATTACATTACAGTTTTTGAGGAAAGTTTCAAAAACTAGAATCAATAGGAGAATTCTGGTGGTTTTGTTGTTAGTACTGAACCACTTATCACTTTTCGAGACAAGCAGCGATGGGTGGACGCACTAAGTTTCCTTTTGTTTGCCCATTTCATTTAATATTTTGATTTTATGTGTCTTGAAACTGAGAGAGTCAGATTGTTTTCAGTTTCTGTTCGATTTCTACGTTTATTACAGGAAATGATAGGAATAAAAAACCGAAAATCGGTTATTTCAGAAACCGGTTTTTGAGCGGTTTTCACAGTTCTGTTAAAGTGGCGAGAAAAAAACCGAAATAATCTAAACCCGGGGGTTTTAGCGATCGCCATTCCTAGTTTGGATGTGGTCCCCTTCATGTGCTTAAGCAGACAGTTGACTGTATCAGCATGACAATGCTCCCTGTCGTAAAGCACAATGTGTGAGGGAACGATTTGGGGAGAGTAGCAGTCCTGAAATGGATTGGCCTTCCCAGAGTCTCACGTGAGACACCTTTGAGATGAGTCAAAACGTCGAATCCGCTCCAGACCACAGCTGTCAACATCACAACTTCTTTGCGAGTTCGGTTCTTGGCGCCGGCCGCGGTGGTCTAGCGGTTCAGGCGCTCAGTCCGGAACCGCGCGACTACTACGGTCGCAGGCTCGAATCCTGCCTCGGGCATGGATGTGTGTGATGTCCTTAGGTTAGTTAGGTTTAAGTAGTTCTAAGTTCTAGGGGACTGATGACCCCAGCAGTTAAGTCCCATAGTGCTCAGAGCCATTTGAACCATTTCGGTTCTTGGCGAAGAATGGGCTGTCATTTTTCCACAAACATTCAGACACCTAGAATGAAATTTTCACTCTACAGCGGAGTGTGCGCTGATATTAAACTTCCTGGCAGATGAAAACTGTGTGCCGGACCGAGACTCGAACTCAGGAAACAACCCCCAGGCTGTCTCCGCAATATCCTTTCTTCCAGGAGTGCTAGTTCTGCAGGTTCGCAGGAGAGCTTCTGTGAAGTTTGGAAGGTAGGAGACGAGGTACTGGCGGATTTAAAGCTGTGAGGACGGGGCGTGAGTCGTGCTTGGGTAGCTCAGTTGGTAGAGCACTTGCCCGCGAAATGCAAAGGTCCCGAGTTCGACTCTCGGTCCGGCACACAGTTTTAATCTGCCAGGAAGTTTCATTCAGACACCTCTTTGAAAGCGTCCCCTGCAGAGGTCAAGCCGTCATGAAGGCGAAGCGTGAACCCATTCCATATTAACGTACGATAATACAATTTAGTCCAAAATTAAAACAACGAATCACTGTTTCCCTGTCCTATGTCTAATTCACGATATACTGATCCAGACTGTGAACACGTGTCCCTACGATCGTGTCCTGCGCGGAAGATGGCATTCTGGTCAACAGACGACCACGCCAACAATGACGTCCGGGCACCTATCAAACGGGATAGTGTTTGCCTGGTAGGCCCACATATACAGTCGCTGTGTACACAGTCACAGATGGTCCAATATGGCACGGAGAAGACGCCTACCAGGCTTTCTGCGGTGGAGGAAAGATGGAAGCAGGACAGTTGCAAGCTGATGTGGCCCGATGGCTTAATGTGAATGGTTCTGTTTTTCGAATGTGGCGACAAATAATAGAGACCGAAACTGTATCCCGAAGACCAGGGCGGGGCCGACCACGCATAACATCAGCAGACAGAGCCGTTGTTTGGCTGTAAGGGCACTACGGTACTGTCTTAGTACTGGACGACAACTTGCATCCGACCTCGCAGCATCCACTGGAAATGTTGTAGCGAGGCAATCTGTGTACGGTAGGCTTCGGCAGAGTGGCCTTTATTGTGGGAGTCGTGACGCGTCTTCACAGAAGGGAACGTCTAAAGTGGAGAGGTCAACATGCCACCTGGACGGTCGAACAGTGGGCCAACGATCTTTCCACAGATGAGTCCCGATGTGGTCTGGACAATGATTCTCGACGAATTCGCATGTGAAAGGAACATGGCCCACGATTTCAGGACCCAAGCATTGTGGAAAGAGACTGATATCGAGGATGATCCCTAATGGTGTGGGCTGGCATTATGTTGACCACACGAACACCTCTTCGTCAAACTGTACGGTTATATCGGCAAGGTTTAACTGCTGTCGGAGTCCGCCTCCGGTAGCTGAATGGTCAGCGTGACGGATTGTCAATCCTCTGGGTTCGGGTTCGATTCCCGGCTGGGTCGGGGAATTTTCTCCAACCCAGGGGCTGGGTGTTGTGCTGTCCTCGTCATCATCCTATCATCCTCATCGACTGCAGGTCACCGAAGTGGCGTCAAATTGAAAGACCTGCACCCGGCGAACGGTCTGCCCGAATGGGGGCCCTAGCCATAGGATTAAATAAAAAAAAAATTGCTGTCAGGTATCGTGACGAGATCTTGGGACCTCATGTGCGGTCGTTGCGAGGACCCTAGACTTCGTATTGCTGAACGATAACGCTCTACCTCATAGAGCACGTGTGGTTGGTGTTTTCTTGGAAACGGAAGATACTGCAAGCATGGCGTGGCCTGCTCGCTCTCCAGATTTGAATCCCGCAGAGAACGTCTGGGATGCACTAACAAAACGGGTTGCATCACGTCATCTTCCACCAACCACTCTCCAAGAATTACGAGCAGCGGTGCAGGAACAATGAGCGTTATTGCCTCAACGTGAGATTGATTACATAATTCACAGCATGCCCCGTCGTTTGTCAGTCCTGTATTGCTGCCATAGATGGTCACACCCCATACTGAGCGCATTAACCAGCTGTCGGAATGTGTGTGTAAATCCCTTAAGTTGGAGAAAACGAAGAACGTTTTTGTCTACTGCCATGCATGCTGCAGTTGTTTACGTTCTGTATTCTTTATATTGTTTCTACTTTACTATCACCTGATTATACTGTTTTGAGCAAAATAACCGCACCCTTGCAAAACTTTCGGTTTGTTGCTTCAATTTTGGACACGAGTGTAGATATCCGGATGCTTTCGGTCCGATAATCTGCTTTTATTCCCCTGGGGCTCACTTTTACAAGGACACTGCGGTGATATGGCATTACAGGTTGTAATGGTTCTTTATCTACGTGACCATTACGGCACTCCAACCGCAGTTCTCGATACCAGTAATATCGTACTACTTTTATGCGAAGTAACAGACATTTTTGTCACAATATTCACATTTGGTTTCATTAATGTATGGGTACTCCGATGTATCGATATATTACAGGGATATGGTTCTTGTGTGTATTCATTTCTGTGAGACTGACTGATTTGTAACCGTTTTGGAGCGAATGCGCACAGAGCAGTCTTTGTTTCACTTTGCAGAAGTTAAGTTGTTATTTCACTTTGTAAAAGAACAGTCAAGTCTTATCTTTGGTTAAAGTGGAAATTAAATATTTGAAGATTGATACAAAACTGTTTTCTTGATGATGTTAAAATTAAGAAGAAGTATATGTGAATTTTCAAGGAGTTTAATAAAAATGTGGATCGTGAACACTAAGTCAAAAATTATTTCTACCATACCATTGTTCTGATCTGGGATTGTTTGATCATTTCCTGAAAAACGCATTTGTTAGGTCTTCAAATATTGCTAAAATACAGATCTGAACTTTCTAGCACTCAAAGTGGAATCACCCTAGAATCAATAAGACGAGCCATAACAACTTTGACGAAATGTACGTGGGAATCCATTCAAGATAAGTCCCAAAATTAATGACTTTTTTACAGTGATTTCATTATTTTCATTCTGACGATACCATCCACAGTCAATAGCTTTGCTTTTGCCCGATAGAGCGAAGATATGCTGCGTGAGCAACATTATTAATCTGATTTCTAACCTACTTTGCAAGTGGTGGTACTGTTAGAAGGTAAAGAACAAAAAAATCATAATTCACATTTATGGGTATATACATACTTAATGCCTACTTTGACGAGGGGGCGCTAGAAGTCGGATTTGCGGTCGCGCTTAGCCACAAGTATTTTACGAGTAACAAAGAAAAGAGAAAGACGAGTGAGCTGCGAGCAACTACTGTTGCCGTCGCCGGGCAGGTGACATTAATTGCGCGAGCAGGCCGTACAGAACCAGCCGGCGTGATGGACGGCGCTCACGTTCCCGTCCTTGCTACACTGCGGCTAATCAGGTCGGCGCAACTACCACGCTAAACGCCAGCTACGTTTGTCCTCGACATTCGTCATCAATCGAAACGTTACGGCACATCTGTTGCAACACACGCACCGATGGCACCTGTTTTTTCTGCTCGACATCCCGTCTCACTGCGACGCTGTCGGTACGAGTCGTTTTCTCGCGACGTACAGTGATTTCCAGGCGTGCGCGTGACGTATCCAGGCCAGAGTTGCACACCTGCGGCGGACACCTAGCACTCTGCCTTCGATGATACATGCGGGCGCGTGTCTCTGCGGCCGGTATTAATCTCGCTGCCAGCGTGCGGTACATTGTCATCCCGGCAGGCAGCCCCCTCCAGATGTTGCCGTCGTGGCAAATGAGCAGAGGCGCTGGAATGCGGCTCCAGGAGCGACAGGAATGCACCACAGATGCGCGACGAATTAGCATAAACGTTCCTCAGCCTTTAATCCAGGGTACTATATTGGACGTTCCCCGCTTGTTAATTCCGAGAATGTTCACGCGCAGGCACAATGAGGTGGTGTAATGACGTCAAGTCGGGCCAGGTCAACTCGAAAGGGCGCTATACGGCATTCATATACATACTTCTCCCCACACAGGCGAGCCCACAGAGAGGAATACTTCGCAGCATCACTAGTCGCTCTCATTGCTGTTCCATTCGTTCGTTAACGAAACGGCTGAGGTGGTGCAGTCCTTAAAGATAATGGTCTCACATTCTAGAGGAGCGGACTGCAAATCGACATGCAGGCGTCTAGATTTATAATGGGGTGACAAAAAGCCGATAAAATCAAATGGCTCTGAGCACTATGGGACTTAACATCTGAGGTCATCAGTCCCCTAGAACTTAAAACTACTTACAGGACATCACACACAGCCACGCCCAAGGCAGGATTAGAACCTGCGATCGTAGCGGTCGCGCGGTTCAAGATTGAAGCGCCTAGAACCGCTCGGCCACACCGGCCGGCCAAAAAGTCGTGGGATAGTGATATGCTCATACACAAATGGCGGTGGTATCGCCTAAACAATGTATAAAAGGGCAGTGCATTGCCGGAGCTGTCATTTGTACTCAGGTGATTCATATGAAGAGGTTGCCGACGTCATTACAGCCTCTCGTTGGGAAACAACAGACTTTCAATGCAGAATGGTAGTTGGAGCTACACGCACGGGACATTCAGTTTCGGGAATCGTTAGAGAATTCAATATTTCTATAGCCACAGCGAAAAGAGTGTGCCGAGAATAACAGATTCCAGGCATTACCTCTCAAGAAGAACAACACAGTGGCGATGGCTTTCACTTAACGACCGAGAGCAAGGGCCTTTGCATAGATTTGTCAGTGATGACAGACAAGCAACACCACATGAAATAACCGCAGAAATCATTTGGGACGTGCGACGAATGTAGTCGTTAGGACTGTGCGGCGAAATTTGCCGTTAATGGGCTATGGCCGACTCGAGTGCCTTAGCTAATAGCATGACATTGTCTGCAGCGCCTCTCCTGGGTTGGTTGGTTGGTTGGTTGTTTGGGGAAGGCGAACAGACAGCGTAGTCATCGGTCTCATCGAATTAGGGAAGGATGGAGAAGGAAGTCGGCCGTGCCCTTTCAGAGGAACCATCCCGGCATTTGCCTGGAGTGATTTAGGGAAATCACGGAAAACCTAAATCAGGATGGCCGGACGCGGGATTGAACCGTCGTCCTCCCGAATGCGAGTCCAGTGTCTAACCACTGCGCCACCTCGCTCGGTGCCTCTCCTGGGCTCGTGACAATATCGGTTGAACCACGGCCTGGTCAGCTGAGTCCCGCTTTCAGTTGGTAACTGCTGATGGTAAGGTTCGTGTTTGTCGCCGACCCCACAAAGCCATGGACCCAGGCTGTCAGCGCCGGCCGGAGTGACCGAGCGGTTCTAGGCGCTACAGTCTCGAACCGCGCGACCGCTAAGGTCGCAGGTTCGAATCCTGCCTCGGGCATGGATGTGTGTGATGTCCTTAGGTTAGTTACCTTTAAGTAGTTCTAAGTTCTAGTGGCTGAGGACCTCGGAAATTAAGTCCCATAGTGCTCAGAGCCATTTGAACCAGGCTGTCAGCAGGGCACTGTGCAAGCTGGTGGTGGCTCCATAATGGAGTGGGTTGTGTTTACATAGAATTGACTAGGTTTTCTGGCCCAACTGAACCGACCATTGACTGGAAATGATTATTCAAATGGTTCAAATGGCTCTGAGCACTATGGGACTTAACGTCTATGGTCATCAGTCCCCTAGAACTTAGAACTACTTAAACCTAACTAACCTAAGGACAGCACACAACACCCAGCCATCACGAGGCAGAGAAAATCCCTGACCCCGCCGGGAATCGAACCCGGGAACCCGGGCGTGGGAAGCGAGAACGCTACCGCACGACCACGAGATGCGGGCTAAGGACAGCACACAACTCCCAGTCATCACGAGGCAGAGAAAATCCCGGACCCCGCCGGGAATCGAACCCGGGAACCCGGGCGTGGGAAGCGAGAACGCTGCCGCACGACTACGAGCTCCGGACGAAATGATTAGTTTCGGCTACTTGCAGACCATATGCAGCCACTCAACGACGGAATTTTTGTGGACGATAATGCCTCATTTCACCAGCCCACAATTGTTCGCGATTGGTTTGAAGAACATTCTGGACAATTCGAGCAAATGATTTGGCCACTCAGATCGACCTACATCAGTCCCATCGAAGTTTATGCGGCATAATTGAGAGGTCAGTTCCTGCACAAAATCCTGCACCGGCAACATTTTCGCTATTACGGACGGCTACAGAGGCAGCATTGCTCAATTTTTCCTCAGAGGACTTCCAACGACTTGATGAGTCCTTGCCACGTCGAGTTGCTACACTACGTCAGACAAAAGGAGGACCGACATGAAATTAAGAGGTATCCTGTGACTTATCATCTGTGTGAACTTCGCAGCATCACTATTCGCTCTCATTGCTTTTCCATTCTTCTGTTAAAGAAAAAGATAAGGTGTTGCAGTCTTTAAGGCAATGGTTTCCCATTCGGGAGGAGAGGGTTTTAAAGCGTCGTGTAGTCATCTAGATTGAGATTTTCTCTGACTTCCCTGAACGTTCCATGATCTGCGTTAGGGTGGAAGGAATATTAGTGTTCAACATAACATCGACGAAGAAATTATCAGAGCACGAGCTCCGATTTGGTAAGGACAAGGAAGAAAATCGGCCGTGCTCTTTCACAGGAACTACCCTGGCATTAACATTAGGGATTTGAGAGAGTCACAGAGAACCTAAATTTGAGTGCACGTGTATGTGTGGATGGGGCACTCATATGTACAGGGGGAACAACAGAGAAAACTAAGCACAAATTTTTAAAGAATAAAACTCAAATATATATGTAATTGAACTTCACCTTCCCGACAGCAGAATAATATTTGCAGATCTCACACAAGCTGTACCGTCTCAGTTAAGAATCTTTTAGTTGGTAGATACTTGTTATAAAGTGGTATGACATAGTTCCCATATATATATATATATATATATATATATACTATGTCATACCACTTTATAACAAGTATCTACCAACTACAAGATTCTTAACTGAGACAGTACAGCTTGTATGAGATCTGCAAATATTATTCTGCTGTCGGGAAGGTGAAGTTCAATTACATGCGAACATTTATCACATTTTTGTAGTCCTTGACAATGGCTGATAATAAGTGGAAAAACTGGCCAGCTACGAGTGGGACTCTCGCTCTGAGTGTTCCATACAAACTTAATTCTGTATACGAATAGTTCATCCATTCCAGTATCTGTCTGTCCGTTCCTGAGAAAAAGGAGTTATTACAGACAGACATACCCATAAAAATAACTACATCAGGAAAAACCCACAGCCAGCCGCTTTGGCCGAGCGGTTCTTGGCGCTTCAGTCTGGAACCGCGAGACCGCTACTGTCGCAGGTTCGAATCCTGCCTCGGGCATGGATGTGTGTGATGTCCTTAGGTTAGTTATGTTTAAGTAGTTCTAAGTTCTAGGGGACTGATGACCTCAGATGTTAAGTCCCATAGTGCTCAGAGCCAGTCCTGGAGTAATCTCTTCCCCTGCTGTCCGTTGCCTAGCCAACTTTTGCATTTTTTTTTCTGACCGTTAATGGGACTATAAATCTTTTAAGCAGGCTCGAGTATCTTCAAAAATATTACCGCATTTCTGAAAGCAGGTTCTGTTTCACGGCCCCCTATACGTTGCTAAACAAGCATGATCGCAAGGTAGAGTAACGTCACGAATTTACTGACCCAATGTGGCCAAGTGAAGTAAAGTACTGTAATATTCAAATAAACCTTCAAGTAATTTACTGCATTATTTTTTACCTACCAAACGTAATTAAAATCACTTAAGCACATCACCATACTAGGTCTATTGTCAAACGACTTATAGTTACGCAAGTAAGCCGACTCCCATTATTTCCTATATCTTCGAGTAAAATCACATGCGTCACATTAATTCATTTCGAAAACTTAGGTACAAAAATTTATCGCGAAATTTAATCGTGTTTCTCGAGTCGATTTTATCTGACCTCGTGTGAGTTCGGTGTCGTGATATATTGTGAGGTATTGAACTGTCAATTGTAAACATAACCTCTGCTTTCCAGAAACGGGGTATATTGTGTAGTATTATATCGTCAACTGCAATCTTAACAGCGCTTTTCAAAATCTTTGGCCACATTATCCATTTTCAAACTAACAGTTCCCAAATATCATTATACACTGAAACGGCAAAGAAACTGGTATAGGTATGCGTATTCAAATACAAAATGTAAACAGGCAGAATATGGCGCGGCGGTCGGCAACGCCTATATAAGACAAGTGTCTGGCACAGTTGTTAGATCGGTTACTGCTGCTACAATGGCAGGTTATCAGGATTTAAGTGAATTTGAACGTCATGTTATAGTCGGCGCACGAGCGATGGGACACAGCATCTCCGAGGTAGCGATGAAGTGGGGATTTTCCCGTACGACCATTTCACGAATGTACCGCAAATATATGAATATGATAAAACATAAAATCTCCGACATCGCACATACGTGCAACCCTTCCGCGAACTGCTGCAGATTTCAATGCTGGGCCGTCAACAAGCGACAGCGTGTGAACCATTCAACGAAACATCATCGATATGGGCTTTCGGAGCCGAAGGCCCACTCGTGTTTCCTTGATGACTGCACGACATGAAGCTTTACGCCTCACCTGGGCCAGTCGACAACGACATTAAATTGTTGATGACTGGAAATATGTTGCCTGGTCGGACGAGTCACGTTTCAAATTCTATGGAGCGGATGGAAGTGTACAAGTATGGAGACAACCTCATGAACCCATGGACCCTGAATGTCAGTAGGAGACTGTTCAAAATGATGGAGGCTCTATAATGGGGTGGGGCGTGTGCGGTTAGAGTGATATGGGACCCCTGATACGTCTGGATACGACTCTGATAAGGGACACGTACGTAAGCATCCTGTCTGATCACATTCATCAATTCATGTCCATATTCGTTCCGACGGACTTTGGCAAGTCCAGCAGGACAATGCGACACACCACACGTCCAGAATTGCACCAGAGTGGCTCCAGAAACACTCTTATCAATTTAAACACTTCCGCTGGCCACCAGACTCCCCAGATATGAACCTTATTGAGCATATCTGGGATGCCTTGCAACGTGCTGTTCAGCAAAGATCTCCAAAGCCTCCTACTCTTACGGATTTATGGAGAGGACTGCAGGATTCGTAGTGTCAGTTCTCTCCAGCACTACTTCAGACATTAGTCGAGTCCATGCCACGTCGTGTTGCGGCACTTCTGCTTGCTCGCGGGGACCCTACACGTTATTAGGCAGGTGTACCAGTTTCATTGGCTCTTCAGTGCATATTTTTTGGAAGTTTCGGACTACTGCATATATTTTCGCAGATTAAGAGTGTTTCGCATAGCCTATTTCGTAATAAATCGTTGTTTGTGATTTACAATTACTACACCAGGGATATGTTATTTGTTTACTCTTATGTAAAATATTGCCCCAGACATAATGCAGCCTGGCGCTGCAGTCCGGAACCGCGGGACTGCTACGGTCTCAGGTTCGAATCCTGCCTCGGGCATGGGTGTGTGTGATGTCTTTAGGTTAGTTAGGTTTAAGTAGTTCTAAGTTCTAGGGGACTTATGACCTAAGATGTTGAGTCCCATAGTGCTCAGAGCCATTTGAACCATTTGAACATAATGCAGCCCCATTGTGGCAGCAGTTCTCGGGCAAGGGATAAGTTGGTTGCTATTCGTCAGCAGCTGGAAATCGACCTGACTACGGTCAAGCGATTAGAAGGTACTGCGAATGGGTATTGGGTGGGATACCAAGAGTTGTTTACCAGTACTATCCTCTCCTGTGGATACTGTCAGCGCGTACAAGGTGTGTTGTAACGCTTCTGTAACGTGGTCAACAAATGAACTGAATTCGTCACGTGGAGTAGTATTGTGCTGAAGTGACTGCAAAAACAAGCTGGGTACAGAGAAAATTCTTTGCTCATTCAGATCCAGTTTGTAGTGTAATTTAATCAGGCAGTGTAGATAAATGCTCAAGGAATACTAGTTGGCCTCTACTTCTAGATAATTCGTAGGGCATGTGGCACTCTCCTCAAAGGTTTCTCATTAATGCTGTAATCATTCCAGCTTAATTGTTTCGGGGTTTGTAAATGATTTTTAAATTCTGAAATTGCTGAGTATCCAGAAAACGTTGCAGATAAGAAATGGGTTCGCTAATATATCACAGAAATAGTGTATACTCTTAATTTAAATTTCAGCTAACATTTTCAGTTAAAAGCCTCTCCTGGTAAATTAATATGAATTTCATGGAACATTCCTACGCCATGTAACTCTAATTGATAATAATTCCACAACAGATTGATTCCCAACACTTGTTCACTTTTCATAAAAACAGTAAATACTAAAATAAATGATGTAGAAACAAAATGCTAGACTCTTTAAATAAGTATTAACAAATCGAAAGCTACGCCCTGATTTCATCCCAACCGACTTCATTCCACTGAACTTAGCTGAACTGCTAGACTCTTTGTCGGGAGAAACTGGAGTCCAGTCCTGATGCTCCTTTTCCGTAGTAATGTCATATCATCTGCTACAAGGGACGTTCCGAAAGTAAGTTTCGTCGTTGGTTTTGAAAGAGAAGATGACAAAAAGCCTACGAATCCACTCCTGTTGCTGGTTCAACGACGGAAGGGGCATCAACGGAGGAGGAATGACGCATGCGCAGCACGCCGATTCAGAGAGATAGCAACAGACTGGCGTTTATGAGGCCATTCTAGTACACATCACGATGGTAGACGGGTGTGCACTGACAACGTGGTCGCCAGGTAAAGTGCGTGTTGTTATCCAGTATGAATGAGCACGTGGTACTAGTGAGTGTCATCCGTGAATGCTTTCAGACCGTGTGTGGTGAAGAGGTAACGTTTCCTCAGAAGGTTGGTGGCAGATGTTGCATCTTCAGAGAAGGGAGCTAGAGTGCGGAATATGAAGGTCGAAGTGGACGTCACTCCACAACAACAAACGAAATCAACATTGCTAGAGTAAAGGACATTCTGTTAGCGGAGCAGGCTATGCTACACCGCGTTTTACGAGAGTGCTTTCTTAAAACAGTTTGTCTCAGTGTCGGTGGCGACTACGTCGAAAAAATAGTGCAAGCCGTATAGTTTATGATGCCATGATTTATTTGTTTTTGGCAATACAGTTTTCTTGTGAAAACAATGTCTAAACTTACTTTCGGAACGTCCCTCGAACGATGACTACAGAGGCGCTCAAAGTTCCCGACGTATAAGATGCGTCAGGTTAGTACAATTAGTCTGATTGGGAAGGTTGTCATGGCGTGGGTCAAAATCCAGCATACTGCGCCGCCGAGAACTAATGTGCATTCTGCTACAGTAACGTGTAAAAGAACATAGAGGGACCGCAGCTGCTGTACACAACGACAATAACGCTAAAGAGAGGCTAAATCCGATTACTAAAACCTAAGCCTATTTTGAAGCCTTCGGCGGACGGAATTAGGGCTTTAACCTGCTTTCTACTGTTGACTGCCTGTGACCTTGACGATATAGCGTAAATGACAACTAGTGCGACGTCGTTAATAAAGCCTCTAATGTTGTTTCTTCTTCTGTGAGGTGATCCGTTATCAGATCCTTATTATTTTTAACCCTTTTTATCCAGTTAGAATATCACTGTAAAACTTTAAATGCTACAGTAGCCCTGGCGCCCGTGCGAACTAAGCCCAGAGAGTTGCGGCTTGCAGACACCCATCGAGCGAATGTGTTGCTTTTTAAATGTCGAGTCATTCACGTTTTTGATATTTTCTCTTTCATGCAGTTCCTCGCTGTTTTTAAGAAAAGTTGCAATTAACATACTGTATAGAACAGAGCTATGGAACGGCGGTAAAATAAAAAATCGTTCGTTTGAGCGAACCATAAGAACAATTAAATTGTAAAACGTAACAAAATCAGTGAGATTAATCATCTACATCTACATCTACATCTATACTCCGCGAGCCACCTTACGGTGTGTGGCGGAGGGTACTTATTGTACCACTATCTGATCCCCCCTTCCCTGTTCCATTCACGAATTGTGTGTGGGAAGAACGACTGCTTGTAAGTCTCCGTATTTGCTCTAATTTCTCGGATCTTTTCGTTGTGATCATTACGCGAGATATATGTGGGCGGTGGTAATATGTTGCCCATCTCTTCCCGGAATGTGCTCTCTCGTAATTTCGATAATAAACCTCTCCGTATTGCGTAACGCCTTTCTTGAAGTGTCCGCCACTGGAGCTTGTTCAGCATCTCCGTAACGCTCTCGCGCTGACTAAATGTCCCCATGACGAATCGCGCTGCTTTTCGCTGGATCATGTCTATCTCTTCTATTAATCCAACCTGGTAAGGGTCCCATACTGATGAGCAATACTCAAGAATCGGACGAACAAGCGTTTTGTAAGCTACTTCTTTCGTCGATGAGTCACATTTTCTTAGAATTCTTCCTATGAATCTCAACCTGGCGCCTGCTTTTCCCACTATTTGTTTTATGTGATCATTCCACTTCAGATCGCTCCGGATAGTAACTCCTAAGTATTTTACGGTCGTTACCGCTTCCAATGATTTACCACCTATGGCATAATCGTACTGGAATGGATTTCTGCCCCTATATCACAATTCTCACACCTTTTGCGCACAATCGCTCGACAATCTTGGAACATTTATTTGCGGTATCTTGAAACGTTTCTGAAACGTTAGGGGTGTCCATACAAAGCTGGGCATATTACGTACTTTACGTGGCCTTCAGATTCAACAATACGTGTTCTTACACACTTCGAGCAAAATAGTTTCCTCATTACACGTGTGTTAATAGGTTAATGGCTGCAAGGATATCGACATTCCACTGCAAGGCACTTCATCTTTGGGTGTTGCATATATCACATCTCGCAAATTGGCTGCTCTTATTCAATTATTTAGTAATATCTTTGGGACGCATTTACCGGCACCACTTGTGTGCGGTGTAACTAAGTATAACCCCGTGCTGCCACTTAGTAACCACTCAATGAAAGGATATACAGCTCCAGAGGGAAACATTAAACCGACATAAACGTTGATGTCCTGCACGCGGCGGAGTTTGGGAGACTAGCCCAGGACTGCATTGGCACACATTTTTCACGAAATGTCTTAAAAAAGGAAGCAAAACTGAGGAAGATCTCAGTAATTAGTGTCTATTACTTCACAGCGACCAACTAACGAAACACTAAATTAAAACATAAAAAATACAATGGCCTTTCATACACGAACAACCTGCGTCAAAGTCATTCTGAATCCAGATATTATCTTAAGTAGCGTAAACTTCGAAAGATAAACTGCAGTCACAGGGCTATGAAGGTTCAGAACATACATAATGTAAGAGAAAAAAGTGGTAATTACTTTTACTGTCTGTTTCTATCCTCTGAGAAGAACATTTTGAGAAAAACTAGACTGAAGCGCCAAAGAAGCTGGTATAGGCATGCATATTCAAATACAGATATTTAAACAGGCATAGTGCGGCGCTGCGGTCGGCAACGCCTATATAAGAAAACAAGTGTCTGGCGCAGTTCTTAGATCGGTTACTACTGCTACAATGGCAGGTTTCAAGATTTAAGTAATTTTGAATGTGATGTTATAGTCGGCGTACGAGCGATGGGACACAGCATCTCCGAGATAGCGATGAAGTGGGGATTTTCCCGTACGACCATTTCATGACTGTGCCGTGAATATCAGGAATCCGGTTAGACATCAAATCTCCGACATCACTGCGGCCGGAAAACGATCTTGCAAGAACGGGACCAACGACGACAAAAGAGAATCGTTCAACGCGTCAGAAGTGCAACCCTTCCGCAAAAATGCTGTCGATTTCAATACTGGGCCATCAAGAAGTGTCAGCGTGCGAATCATTCAACGAAACAAAATCGATATGGCTTTCGGAGCGAAAGCCCACTCGTGTTCCCTTGAGGACTGCACGACACAAAGCTTTACGCTTGTCCCGGGCCCCTCAACATCGACATTGGACTGTTGATGACTGGAAACATGCCTGGTTGGACGAATCTCGTTTCAAATTGTATCGAGCAGATGGACGAGTACGCGTATGGAGACTACTCCATGAATCCATGTATCCTGCATGTTGGTAAAGGACTGTTCAAGCTGGTGGAGGCTCTGTAATGGTGTGTTATCCTGTGTGATCACCTGCATCCATTCATGTCCACTGTGGATTCCGGCGGACTTTGGCAATTCCAGCAGGAACATGCGCCGCCTCACACGTCCAGAGTTGCTACAAAGTGGCTCTAGGAACACTTTTCTTCGTTTAAACACTACCGCTGGCCACGAAATTTCCCAGACATTAACATTATTGAACATATCTGGGATGCCTTGCAACGTGCTGTTCTGAAGAGATTTCCGCCCCCTCGAACTCTTACGGATTTATGGACAGGCCTGCAGGATTATTGTGTCAGGTCCCTCCAGCTCTATTTCAGACATTAGTCGAGCCCATGCCACGTCGTGTTTCGGCGCTTCTGCGTTCTCGTGGGGGCCCTACACGATAGGTAGGTGTACCAGTTTCTTTGGCTCTTCAGCATATATATCTAATCTCCCAATAAACGTCTCTCTTTCTTCAAAGCGCAGAAAATTCTATGCTTAAAAGAAAATTCATCCGCCGAGAGCTGTTATGTTCTGATGAAGTCAGAAGAATTTGAGATCAAGGCTGGTGTTAAACAGGGAGATGGATTGTCACCATTGTTGTTCAATATAGCACTGGACGAAGTGATCAGGCAGTGGAGAGCAATAAACGAGGAAATGGGAATACCAAAGACCCGTGTGGGGGACAAAAAGGACAACAGGGCTCAAGTGGACTGCCTAGCCTTTGCAGATGACATATCAATAGTAAGTGAGACGGAACAAGACGCAAAGACACAACTTGAAAACTTAAGTGAGGTAGCCAGAAAGGTGGGACTGAGGATCGCCTATAATAGAACAAAGACATTAAATATCCCTGCAGACTGGGAAACACCGGAAGGCACTGTGCATATGGTGGACAAATTTAAATATCTGGGAGAATTTATAACAGGAAGGAACAGGAGCAAGGAGGGAATAACAGAGAGGATAAAGATGATGAGGTCAGCCTTCTACATGACGAGAGACATATACAATAAAAAGAATATATCCACAGAGGCAAAGTTACGCCACTACAAGGCAACGGTGAGGAATGCAGCATTATATGCTGCTGAGACGATGACACTAGGAAGAAATGGGGCAGAACAAGTAGAGAAAGAAGAGAGAAAAATACTGAGAAAAATACTAGGTCCCAGAAAAGGTGGATGCGAAGACCCAGGGAAGAATTGTACCGGAACATGAGAACAATATCCGGGGAAATCAGACTCAAAAGGGTAAGGTTTGCTGGGCATGTAGTTAGGATGGGTATGGACAGAATGACGAAGGGAGTGTGGGAAACAACAGGGAGGACAAGGGGAAAGGCAGGAACCAAGTGGGTTGTTGAACTTAGGAAGGACTGGTTGGAATTGGGGATCAAGGTCGAAGGAAAGGAGAATTGGAGGAACAAATATACACCGACCAATATGCCGGAGATCAATGACAGAAGAATACAGGAAAAGATTAGAGTGTCACCAGTGGAGCCGGCAAGAGAAACGGAAACTGAAGATATCGGAAGTAGAGCGGGAGAGAAGGAGAGAAAGAATGAAGAGGTTCTGGGAGAAGAAGAGGAAAATGCAGTCCACGAAGGGGCTACCCATGGTCCTACTGAGACCGTAACGCAAGAAGAAGAAGAAGAAGAAGAAGAAGAAGAAACTTAGATTTATTCTAGTTTAGTCTACATTAACTGAAAGAAGCCATCGTAAAGACTGACGGTTAGTCCGTAAGTGGAGGGACTAAAAGATGTGCATTTTTTAGGACTGGAAAACATCTGCATCTATATAAAAAATGTAAATGTTTCTTTGTTCAAAATCTTATATCTCCGAAAGTTCTTCACCGATCCCCTTTAAATTTTAATACAACTTTGGATTCAAATAGGCCCGTGTTTTCATATACCTACCGGAGCGCCATTTGAGAACATAACAGCAACACGCGCAATATTAAACACTGCTCATGCTAGGCAGCGTGCTTCATGAGAGGTGCTGTTACATAGCATTTTCAATGTTACCGATTACGTTGCTGAATTGAATTTTCATAGATTTAGATTTATTTTCTTTTTTTTCAATTATTCCGTGTGACATTGTGTTGGAACTCAGCTGTCTCGCTTATCATAATGTTAATTACGTGAGTGTAGTTTATTTTTTTCTTTTTCCATTTTTTCATTTCGTTTTTTTAAAACTGTTTTCCTTATTTTTCAGTGAAACTGGCGGAGTAATTGTGCTGTCGATTGATTTTCATTTGAATTGGAATTTTTCGTCAGTATTTTTTTTTAATTTTTTGTTTTTTCGTTTTTCTTTGTATTTTTCGTTCCTCATTTTCCTATTAAATGTTTTGGAGTTTTATACGTTTTGCGTTACAACTTTATTCTTTGTAAGTGGAATGTAGTTGTTCTGCATCGTGAAATTAAACATATTGCGCCGTCCAATCGCATTAATATGATAACCACATATGTTCGACGTCAACGTGCAATAACCACTCACAGACAGCAGGTGGCAGCAGTAGCAGTGGAGGGTATATAAAACGTGTCGGGGGGGAAGGGGGAGGCTGTGGTCGGCGCCTCTACCGCACTTGTATCCGCCCAGTCATGGATTATGCGTGTGAAGTGTGGGGCAATGCTGCCCCCTCGCACATACAGAACTCCAACAACTGCAAAACAAGATTCTGCGTCGAGTCTACCACGTTCCAAACGACTTTCCGCATCGCCTCCTTCACGAAGCTGCAGAAGAACCCCTGGTTAAGGAGCGTTTCCAGCAAGAGCGCGCCGGTTTTATGCCGCCACTCGCACTTCTGACAATCCCCTCGTCCAGCAACTGGGACGACCGAATGACATTCATGACCATTATAGGCGGCCCGTTGCCCTGATCGACTAATCACAGGTCAACACTGCAGTTTCACCACTACCACTTCCTCTCCGCGACTCATACCATCCACCAAGATGCCCAACGCCACTCACAATCATCCGCAGTGTAGGAAATGCCCGCCTGGGTAAACCCTACTGTCAAGATAGACTTGGGCTACCCAACTGTCCAGTCCAGAAGAAATGGGTCCGCGCGTGAAACAATGCAGTCGTTGTTTCAACGATCGTCCATTGTGAACGTTGCTGCGTATGGGCCTCCTCCACAGAAGGTAACTGTTTCATGCACTCATGCTCACTGGTGACGACAGCTGGCAGTTGCACACAATTACCTCAACTGGACGTCCGTGATTGGCGACAGGTGGCCATTTCAGATGAATGACGTTTTATGCTCCATCGGACAGATGACCGTTGGCTTGTACAGTGTAAAACGTCTGAAAGAAAACACCCTAAACCATCTTCGGAAGGTTTCAGGCCGATGGAGGGAGTGTTATAGTCTGGGGAATGTTTTCGTGTCATTATCCACGTGATCTAGCCATTCTGGAAAGCATAATGGATCAGCACAAGTATGCCTTCATCCGTGGGGACCATGTCGACCCATACATGCAGTTTGTTTTTCCTCAAAACGCTAGCATCTACCAGCAGGACAATGCAACGTCTCACAGAGCTCGCAGTGTACGTGCGTGGGTCTAAGAGCACCAGGATGAGTTTACTGTAATCCACGGGCCACCAAACTCCCCGGATTTAAACCCAATCGATAATTTGTTGGACAGCTTCCATCGGGCTGTTCGCGCGATGGATCTTCAACTGAGAAATCTAGCATAGCTGGCCAAGCGCTGGAGTCGGCATGGCTCCACATCCTTGTCCGTACGTTCCAGATCCTCACTGACTGTCTTCCTGCACGTGTCACAGCAGACCGCTCTGCAAAACGTAGTTATTCAGGTTCAAAATGGTTCAAATGGCTCTGAGCACTATGGGACTTAACTTCTCTGGTCATCAGTCCCCTAGAACTTAGAACTACTTAAACCTGACTAACCTAAGGACATCACACACATCCATGCCCGAAGCAGGATTCGAACCTGCGACCGTAGCAGTCGCGCAGTTCCGGACTGAAGCGCCTAGAACCTCTCGGCCACAACGGCCGGCCTAGTTATTCAGGCTTTTGACCATTGGTCACGTCTTGTTCACCCACTGCTTGAATACTGCTCACCGGTATGGGATCTGTACCAGATAGGGTTGAAGAAGAGATAGAGAAGACCCAATGGAGAGCAGCGCGCTTCGTTACAGGATCATTTAGTAATCGCGAAAGCGTTAAGGAGATGATAGATGAACTCCAGTGGAAGACTCTGCAAGAGAGACGCTCAGTAGCTCGGTACGGGCTTTTGTTGAAGTTTCGAGAACATACCTTCACCGAGGAGTCAACCAGTGTATTGCTCCCTCCTACGTATATCTCGCGAAGAGACCATGAGGATAAAATCAGAGGCATGCCGACAATCTTTCTTTCCACGAACAATACAAGACTGGAATAGAAGGGAGAACCGATAGAGGTACTCAAGGTATCATCTGCCACACACCGTCAGGTGACTTGCGGAGTATGGATGTAGATGTAGATTGTGACAGGGCAGTGTAGAAACGTGTGCTTTCGTTTTTCTTTCTTTTCCATTTAGCCATACTGAGCCACAGCAACGAGTTGCCGGGTACAGCAAGTACAACATAAAGCAGAAAAAGTATAACGTGGAGACATCAGTCACAGATCTACAAGCAGCTCCTGAGGTCAGATGAGTAACGATGGCATATGTTGCGTCTATAAAGCAAAAAACAAGGAAATACGAAAGATACCAAGGAGACCACTGCGTTTCATCATGGGTTCGTTTCGTGATCGCCGACGAATTGTTTAGACGTTCCTAGAAAAGTTAGCAAATGTATTGCACCCTGTTACACGTATCCTACGAAAACATCGTGAAGGTAAAATTAGAGATATTTGGTCTCACACGGAGGGTTACCAGCTATCTTTCTTCGTGAACAAGGAGGAATTATTGATAGCACGCATCCGAGGGATAGGAGTTGATTTCGTTGTTCATATAGGCTTTACAACTCAGCGAGATGACACTGTGCTAAGACACTGGACTTCATTCGGGATGGCGGTGCTCGAATCCCGGCTGGCGATACATATTTTCATTTTTCATTGCTAGTATAAACGCTTAAAGTGAATGCCGGGACGGTGAACAGAATGCGACCGATTCCTTTCGCGTACCTTCACCAGCGCTATTTTATGCTACGTCTCTAATGATTTAGTCGTGGTCAGGACGTTATACGCTCATCTTCCTTCCTTTGT
Source organism: Schistocerca cancellata (assembly GCF_023864275.1). NCBI lineage: Eukaryota > Metazoa > Arthropoda > Insecta > Orthoptera > Acrididae > Schistocerca > Schistocerca cancellata. The sequence goes on from NC_064629.1 coordinate 798,818,196, forward strand.
TCCATCCTTTGTTCTCGTGTGTTTATCAAAGTGGGAATGAGTCTTCTTAGTATGCCAGCTGCAATGCCATACCAACTTTGTAGACTAACGTGAGAGCTTGTTACGGAGAGTAGATGTATCAGTTAGTCGTAAGGTAGTACCCAATCTCTTCACGACATTGTCGGGAGTATTGAGATTCTGAGTGTTTTTTCCAAATTTTGAAAATAGTTGTTAGTCTGTCACGCAAAAAAGCTGTCACCTTCACGAAACGTAAATATGTGTTACGAGTCACGCAAGTACAAGGCAGAAATAATGCGAGGGTCAGTTAAGCGAAATAATCAAATAAGCCGCGTCAAGGGCAAAGAAAATAAAGGGCTTAGATTCAGTGATGTCATATTGGGGAGCTTCAGCGTATTTTTCAAAGAGATTTCTTACGAAAAACTCTAGGACTTACATAAAAATTCGACTCTAATTGCAGGACTCCACCTCCAGTTGAACTAACAGAAGATATCAGTCATAACAAAGAAGGGTGGTGCGAGTAGTCACAAGGTTGTTTGTCTCCAGGAAGAGCAAAATAGGAAAGTTACAAAATCTGAATTGGATAACACTCGAAGAAAGACATCACATATTTCGCGCAGATGCACGAGCGTGTGCTGAAAAGTAATGCCTCCGAATTTTTTATGTGAAAACTCAAAGCTTTTTAAATGAGACAAACGGTTATTAACATTCATCTTTATTCTTCTTGTCTACATATTTATTTCTCAACATAGTCACCCTGGCGACGAATACATTTCTTCCATTCCAACAAGAGTCCAGTTTGTTGATACCGTCACTGTACAATGTTTGACTTTAGTGACGAAGCCATAACCTCACCTCTGCTTGCACGGCTTCACCTCTGTCAAAGCGAAGTCCTCGAAAGTGTACTTTATGTTTTGGAAACAGGCGAATTTCGGATGGGGCCAAGTCGGGGCTGTATGGAGGATTAACCCAAAGCGTCTGATTGTTGGAATGACATTGTCATGCTGAAGGAGAGGGTAATTTATGTGTGGACGAACTTTTCGAATTCAAAACTCTGTTACAGCACGTTGTTTATCACACACCGACAGAGTTGCGTTACACGTCCCCATGCTACGTGCTACAATTGGAAGCGGTCAAATGGCAGAGGGCTGAAAATATGTAGACATGAAGAACAAAGATGTAGACTGTTCATAACTTTTGTTTTATGTAAACATCTTTAAGTTTTCAAATAAAAAAATTATGAGGTATTACTTTTCAGCACGCTCACGTACTTACAGGCTTCCAAGAACCGGTTTTCGCAGAATACACGAACATTCTTCTGCCGCCCACAAATCACTTCCGTAATGATCGCGAAGACAAAACTTGATAACAGCGCTTCAGTCTGGAACCGCGCGACCGCTACGGTCGCAGGTTCGAATCCTGCCTCGGGCATGAATGTGTGTTATGTCCTTAGGTTAGTTAGGTTTAAGTACCTTTGAGTTCTAGGGGACTGATGACCTCAGATGTTAAGTCCCATAGTGCCCAGAGCCATTTGAACCATTTGATAACAGCTCGCATAGAAACATATAAATAGCTAGTCTTCCTTCGTTTTGCTCATGGTTTGGACGGGAAGAAACCTTAAGATATCACACAGTACAAGGAACGCCCACTTCGCAGTGATTTGAGGAGTATTCAGACAATTGTAAAGTTGTTGGAATATAAGTAAGAATGAATCCCGGCTCACACCTTAGTTCAAATATAAATTGGCTTTCCGGACGTGCCCATACCGTCATCTCAACAGTAGAAGGTACGAAAAAGTGTTTCCACAATTCATCAGAACAAGGTTCAAATGGATCTGAGCACTATGGGACTTAACTTCTGAGTCTAAGGCGCTGCAGTCATGGACTGTGCGGCTGGTCCCGGCGGAGGTTCGAGTCCTCCCTCGGGCATGGGTGTGTGTGTTTGTCCTTACGATAATTTAGGTTAAGTAGTGTGTAAGCTTAGGGACTGATGATCTTATCAGTTAAGTCCCATAAGATTTCACACACACACACACACACACACACACACACACACACACACACACACACACACACACACACACACTTAACATCTGAGGTCATCAGTATCCTAGAACTTAGAACTACTTAAACCTAACTAACCTAAGGACATCAAACACATCCATGCCCGAGTTAGGATTCGAACCTGCGACCGTAGCGGTCGCGCGGTTCCAGACTGTAACGCCTAGAACCGCTCGGCCACCCCGGCCGCCTTCAGAACAAGGCCGTACCCTGGTACGAAGTTACACGTGCTCAGACTTGTCATGTGACGCCATGCAGACTACTTTTGTGTCAGTTATGACGGTACGTAGATAAAGACAACACAACACCCAGTCCCCAGTCGGAGAAAATATCCGATACGGCCGGGAATCGAAACCGGGTCCCTTCGACTCCCACTTGGTAGATCAGCTAACACATCCTCCCCCCCTTTTCCTCCCCCCCCCCCACTCAAAAGCTTTTATGGTAAAGAGGATGCATCATACGGTGGCAACTTGGGATCGTCTGTATTATCATCGTAACACTATATACCTTAATCAAAGTAGGTTCCCTATCTCCTCTCCCTCAACCCAGTAATAAACTGACCCGCTTCCCAGCTTTACCACCATGAAGCTGGTCATGACCAGCTGTAGACAAACGTTAATTTACAACACCCTACAATGACAAGACAGTCGCCTGTGTCGCATATGCTCTTTGGTAGATCCACGGAAACATGCACCGCCGAGATTAGCTTTGCGTGATGTGTATGCCACCCTCGACGGAGAGTGGACGCTGGAGTAATCTCCCGGGCGCGTCATTCAAACGGCCACAACAGCACAAAAATTCCTACATTCAATATATTTTTACTCCGAAAATTCTTGTCGGAACTATATAAGTGTTATATCACTGAATTTACCACACGTAAATCTGCTATTTGGGCGCAAAGATGAATGACAGTCCCATTACAATAGGCGCTAGTGACTGTTCTATTTATTAAAAAATCAAATAGACTTAGTACAGTAAGGAGAGAGGGATTTTGGAAACAATGTTTATCTCAGCCATTTTCTTGCTACGTCAAAATCAACACAGTTCTTACAATAGCGGCAGTTCCACGAAGGTTCATACGTCGCAATGCCTACAAATTCAAGCGAATCGCCGGAAGACTTGCAGAGAACTGACGCTCGATACAATGAATTGCTGTCGATTCTATACACAAACAAATCTTAAGTATTGCTCGTAAACTGCTTTAAAGACTCATTATTGGTTGTTCTCAGTATTGGTTATCAAAGACCGGAAAGAGCAAGTACCGTAAAATGTTCAGCAGCACGCGTTCTCTGTGAGCTGAGGTGGGACGAGCACATAATATTAGTTGCAGGCAATGTAGATCCTACACCGAGATTGTTAGCAGAATTCTAAGAAAATGTAATTCACCCACGAAGGTGGTAGCTTACAAAACTCTCGCTCAACTGATTCTTGAGTACGAAAGTCCTAGTCTTGCCAGGTAGGATTTATATACGAGATAGAGAACATTCTAAGAAGAGCTGTTCATTTCATCACGGGCTCTTTTATCCAACGCAAGAGCTCACAGAGATACTAATCAAACTCCAGTGAAGTACATTATAAGAAAGGTTTTATCACTGAGGAGTTTAGTATTAAATGTCCTAGAGCGCCAGTTTCCAGGAGAACCAAGTAAAACGTTACTTGCTTCCATATATAGCTCACATGACTATAAACTCAAATATATTCGAGTTTATGCAGAGGCTTACAGGCAGCACTTATTCCTGCGCACCATCCGCGGGTGGATCTGAAAAAGGATCGGAGGGGTGTGATAGTGGTTCACAGCGTACCTTCCCTCAGGCACATATCGTAAAGTGGCTTGCGGAGTGTAAATGTAGTCACAAGACGTTCCTCTACTCGTGGAAGGAGCTTATTGCAATTTTGTCGCGCAGCCATAGCAGTTTTATGTTTTTCGCGATGTTCCTGCAAATACGAGGCGAATCCCTTACACGAGAAATTCTTCCGCAAGTCTCGTAAGTGTGGGCTGGTACCCCTTTGTGAGAAGGTCATCAAACAATAGGAAGTGCTTCAAATGTAGATCTGGCCAACTTTTTGCATCCGTGGTCTCGCGGTAGCGTTCTCACTTCCCGAGCACAGGGTCCCGGATTCGATTCCCGACGGAGTCAGGGATTTTCACCTGCCCCGAGATGACTGGGTGTTATTGTGTCGTCTTCGTTATCATCATTCATCCCCATTACGGTCGGAGGAAGGCAATGACAAACCATCTCCAATAGGACTTTGCCTAGTACAGCGGTTCGGGTCTCCCCTACGCCCTGTGAAGCAGTATCGGACTTCATCATCATACAATTTGAAAGATAGTTTTCAGTGCATACTGGATCATATGTGATGCCAACAGCCTATGTCTCCGTTCCTGACTCCTCCGTAAACAATGCATGGGGGAGATGAACTGAATGTCTCTGCGAGGGTCCTGGTACCTCTTAGCTCGTATTGTGTGAAAAATATAGCAGAAAATTCAGTATAGGAACTACTGGCTTTCAAAACTATGCCAGCTGCATCTGGCTACCGTAAAGTGGGAAATCTTCCTTTTCTCGTTTTCTAATTGAGCTGCAGTTTCTTCATTAAAGACCTAAGCGTACCATTAAAGACCAACCTTCCTTTCCCTTTACAATTATTTCAGCGTCAACAGTACACGATACACGGCAATGCGCATAGGTTCTGTTGTAGGAAAGCTATATTTTATAATCAGTTTTGTGATTAGATAGATTCTGATATCCCATAAAAGTGAAAATGGTAGGAATCTGTAACTCAAGGAACATCACCGAATGATGTGACTCAGTGATTAAAGCAATGGACACGTATTCGGGGGGAGCGGGAGTCAGATGTTTGTCCAGCTCTTCTGAATTTGGTTTCCTGTGGTACCCTGCTCACTTCAGGAGAATGCCAGGTTCGTTCTTTAATAGACCACCCCTCTTTTATCCGCTTCACTTGATTTCTTCAGCGACCTCGACCTTGACAGTTCGTAAAACGCCAAGTAACGTTGGCCCCTCTGTGATGTCACGAAGTAAATCGCACGTGTCTCATTGAATCTGTTTTAGACGCCTGTCATAGACGTAGCGTTCAAAAGCTGACGACTTTCTCTGTTTACGTAAATTACTGGATTCGTATTCCAGAGGACGGCGATTATACCCCTTTCCAGCCATCCAGATATATATGTTTTCCTTAGTGAGCCTAAATCGCTTAAGACAAATTCCGGGATGGGTCGTTTGACAAGGACACGGCCGATTTCCTTCCTTGCCCTTCCCCACTCCCAGTTTTGTTCTGTCTATCGTCTGCGTCGTCGATAGGAAGACAAACCTTAACCTTCCTTTCGTCTTCAGTTACGTTACACAACAATTATTCACAATAAAGGCAGATGATATTCAACACTAAGCAGAAATTTCTGTTACTCGATATCATTCATTTAAAAAGACATGGGCAGTGTAATGATCAAATTGAGATACCTATACCAGGCCACTGTGTAAGTGTTGGTATTTTATCACATTCAGACGTTCATTTGTTTCCGGTCATGTATGTACGGTAAGAATAACGTCTGCTTGCATGCAGGCTGTAACTAAGTTGTTGTTGTCTTCAGAATACAAACGGAAGGCATATGCAAGAGGCCTCAGACCTTCTCACATTCGTCACAAAGAAAAGTTTCTTGAAATTATGTAAGCAGATTGTCATGAGATTGCAATCACTCAATTAATATTTCCGAGTAGATCGTGTAAGTATTGTTTAGTAACTGCCTTTCACAAATGGACAACATTTTTTTTGGTACTGCATACCACAACTGAACTGAGGGGCAGTACCAATTATTTAACTCTCAGTTCCTGCTATTTCATCGTTCCGCCTCATATCCTTAGTTATTTTTATTCCCAGATACCTGTGTGACGTAACTGATTGCAGATCATTTAACACGTACACAACCGATGTAACATTTTAGCATTTAACTACGTGCACAACTTTACATATATCTGCTATTAAAGTGCGTTTTACGCCATTCTCATACTTTCTTGAAGTACACACAAATGTAGTTCTGAGCCAGTTGATGAGTGTGCTTATGGTTGTTCTGAAAATCAAGGAAATCCACGTTATTTATCTCAATTTGTTTATACGTACCACATGTGATGTTTGCGAATTGAGTTTTCCTGGATCGTACTCACGCAATCTATGCTGCGTGCCACTGTTTTATTCAAGGTAATACTAAATTCTGAGTGTATTATAGAATTATACAATAGTAGATAATGTGCGAAAATGTGCGAAATACTTTATATTTCAAATTTTTGGAGTAGTCCACCAATTACTTCATGCCAGGTCAAACTAATATCGCAAAATATATTCCCGTCGTATCATTTATTGTGTCTACACCTTTTTCTTAGAAGTGGCATTAATAGTGAGTTTCCACTGTTTGTCATGGTTTAACACTCTTTGCTGTTAAGTAACTGCCTACGCAGTTGACAGTTATAAAAGCTGCTGAATGGTGGTTGGCTCTTAGGAAACACTAGTTGCGCTGGCAGTTTAATGAGAGCTACCATCGGCATCCCCTGCTGGCTGCAGGACGCTCATAAATGCTGCTATAAAGAAATACGTTTTAGTATGTATCTGTTCGCGGGCTGTATTGTGTCAAGAGACTTGTAAGTCGGGTGGCAGTGAACACCTACTTAAATTAAAAAGACGAAAATGTCCCGTAAGAACTTAAAACTACGAAAGGGCTATCCATGTTGGGTGACGCCTATCGTGAATATGCCAAGCCACTACTGGAACGCGTGCGCTAGAATGCGACGGGATTCTTTTGACAAACAGTGCAAGACCAGAGCAGAACAAATCGATGTGCGGCGAGTTGCTACGGAAAGAATAAGGCGATGATGTATCGGAAACACAGCAAGATAACGACTACAATAAATTCAGGCAGCGGACCACATGCCTCGTTTCGGCTGCCAAGATAATGCGCTTAATCCATGTGTTACGGAGATTACGCCCAAGAAACCCCGCGGAAAATAAATGCAACTCGCTACGCAGCCCAAACGAAACATATTTAGATTTTTACTAAAACTGCAGAAGTACTACAAACAATTTCCTTGCGACCTTTCTTGGTAACGTTGCGTGTGAAGTGCAGTTACGAAGCGTACGGTCCGTCTTTCGCGAAAGAGGAAAAACCAACTTTGTCACAACAATACCTATGGAAGGAAATACGGCTGAATCGGCGAGAAACCAACAAACGGAGAGGGACAAGTTTTTTAGCAGTTTGATACATGAAACTGGCTGGCTACACAACCCTATCTCTCTCTCTCTCTCTCTCTCTCTCTCTCTCTCTCTCTCTCACACACACACACACACAGACAGAGAGAGAGAGAGAGAGAGAGAGAGAGAGAGACGCTTATATATTGTGTTGTACGTTGCGCAGCCGGCGACTTGTCAAGCGCGCACAATAACCTGTGGAATGCTGTTCTGCGCTCTGCCATCTCCACATTTACTGTTACTTACAGCCCGACCACTGTGATCTTTTCTGCCTACCTTTGTAGATAATTACTACAAAAAAATCTCGCTTTCGGATGAAGCCAGTAAAACTGCTCCAAAATAATTTAAATATAGCGGCGTTTAAAGGCACTCAAAGATCGGGACCGTAGCAAGAGCGTTTTAAAGTCGCTGAGTATTATAATAACGGAGTATTACTACTTTTGGCTCATTACGTGACCGTAAGTACCTCCTTACCAACATAAAAATATTGTTAAAATAGGAACTGGTCACTATCTCTGTTCTAGCAGAAAAGGAGATTTAATGTTACTAATCGAACTCCTAAACTTAGCAGATACAGCGATTAATAAACACTGGCGTTGCGCTTGGCTTTGGACTAAGGGTTTAAAAAAAGTAAATAAAGCTGGAGATTGCGATACGAGCACTGTAACATGTATATATAAAATTCGTTGGTTACGAAAGAAGGGGAAATTAAGAAGAGCCCTCAGAGTGCAGCGGTCCGGAGCGGAATGTCCGGCGGCGGTGTATAATTAACATTCCACAAGCACTCACTGTTGCTCGCACATAAAAACGCTGGCTTCCTCCGGAAGGGCAGCAGCGGCGCCGTAGACACCTTTTGAAACACAGCATAGATCTTGGCAGGCTCATATTTACCTTCCCGGGAGGCGAAAGGTTGACAGAGTCGGAGAGAGAAGAGAGCGAGTGGCGCGCGCGGCCGACCGGCTGGCGCTGCGCTGCGCGTCGCGTCCGCACTGGCCGCATTCCACGGCCGCCGCGCCCGGCCGCCGCTTCGGCCGGCGCCGCCGCTCTTCGGGCCCAGTCGCATTCCTGCCCCTCCACGCGCGCGCCCCCACCCCTCCCGGCGCCGTCCACGTCGTCGTCGCCGGCGCTCACCCGCCTATGACCGCGCACGTGTGATTGCTTCCGTGACCGAGACACGGGCATTCCGATATCGCCGTAAAGTGAACAGCCGCCTTCCGGAGGCACGACCTCCCCGGGTGAGCTGGTTGGCCTCGCCTGGTATTCCTCTACTGGGGGAGAGGTGACACCACTCGGTAGTGCTTTGACAAAACGCTTCGCCACAAACACTCCACGTCTATCCGGTGGAAATTTGTGCTGGACCGGAACTCAGATTTCAAACTTTCCATATACCGGGTGATCAAAAGATCAGTATAAATTTGAAAACTTAATAAACCACGGAATAATGTAGATAGAGAGGTAAAAATTGACACAAGGGTTTGGAATGACATGGGGTTTTATTAGAACAAAAATAAAACAAAGTTCACAAAACGTCCGACAGATGGCGCTGGACAGCAAAACTGCTACCGTGACGGGTGAGAGGTACGCTGATATGTTACAGAATCGCATCATCCCCAGCCTGGCTGATAAACACCTGCTGGAACGTACGATGTTTATGGAGGATGGCGCTCCACCCCATATTGCTAGACGCGTGAATGATCTCTTAAGCGCGTCGTTTGTGGATGATCGTGTGCTCAGCCGCCACTTTCGTCATGTCTGGCCACCCAGGTCCCCAGACCTCAGTCCGTGCGATTATTGGCTTTGGGGTTGTCGTGTTGGCAGAAGAGCCAACACCGTGTTACTAGTGGAGGCCGAAATGCACGCGTTTTAGCTCACGCAGGCTGGCGTGAGGACGGATGAACTATACTAACGTGAGGTCTGGAACATGACAAGGAATTAGAATTCAGAAAGTGGATGTAATTAGTTTGATACTTAACTTTAATCCATTAATGATGAACGTCGCTCTTGACGGTACACGATTCACAATATTATCTGTTCAGAATAGTAACTGAATATGGCGCCTTGGTAGGTCGTAGCAAATGACGTAGCTGAAGGCTATGATAAACTGTCGTCTCGGCAGATGAGAGCGTATGTAGACAGTGAACCATCGCTAGCAAAGTCGGCTGTACAACTGGGGCGAGTGCTAGGGAGTCTCTCTAGACTAGACCTGCCGTGTGGCGGCGCTCGGTCTGCAATCACTGATAGTGGCGACACGCGGGTCCGACGTATACTAACGGACCGCGGCCGATTTAAAGGCTACCACCTAGCAAGTGTGGTGTCTGGCGGTGACACCACACTTGGTATGACATGGGGTTTTATTGGAACAAAAAAAAAAAGTTCACAAAATGTCCGACATATGGCGCTGGACAGCAAAACTGCTACCGTGACGCGTGAGAGGTATATTTCTATTGTCTATTGTCAAATCACAATTTATGAAAGATGTTTATATTTTATTATTAGGATTAAGTAGGAATAATTACTATTTGTCATGTTGGAAATAATTGTGGTAGCAGGGAATGTCTGCACCAAAGTATTGTTGACAAGAGAGACCGCAAATTTATACAATTTTAAAAATGGCGGGAGACACCGCGTATGGATACATTTTAAGAAAAGAGCGAGAAAGACCGCGCATTGATACATTTTGTAATGGTAGCAGGGATTGTCTGCACCAGAAAGCATTGTTGGAAGGAGAGATTGCACGTTAGCGTTCGTAGGAAGTCAGTAGTGAGTGAGAAGTGAAGCGAGACGGTAGCAGGTCTGAAGCGAGAGGTTGAGAGGAGCGGTGTGCCTGCCAGCCACTAGCTATGATTTACAAGAGATTATAAACGGATGTACAGAGACATCAGCTAACTATTATAATAAGAGGAACTAATATTATTGAATTAATTTTTTTGAGAAACTCGAGACTACTGAACGTATGTTTGCGCATTGCTAGTTGTAAGATTATTGTAAAAAGTAAGTCTCATTTGAACGTTTGTAAAATCATTTCTTTCAGAATATAATTAATTTTTGCCAGCAATGTTGCATTACTGATTATAATCCATCCCAAAAACCATCAACATAAAACTTTGCAAAAATTTTATTGTTGTCAAGAAAACGTGTAACTATGAATTACGTAGCTTCAGTCAAATTAATTAAAGAATAACGTCAGCTTTGCTAATAAAGAATAACGTCAGCTTTGGTAATAAATACAGCCACTTATTATGACAGCCCACCAGCAGTTAACAGAGTATAGTAAACCAGAGTAAGTACATTCATGTCGCAGTACGATGTAGCAGTCAGATGGCGATCCAGTAACAGTAAAAAAAAAAAGGTAAGGAACAGTTTTGGGTTATTACAGGTAACGACTGAGGGCCACGACGACGACACATTCTATGTTTCGTCGAAATAATCAGAAAATCACTTTTAATAAGCAGCAATTATCTTTCTATGCGAAGATTGAGAAAGAGAATAAATTTCAAAGGGAAGATTTCATTTTTTATTACTAAGCAAGAGATAGAAATCCTAAGGAAAGGTTTCATAGTTTATTGTAAAAGGGAAGGTTGCGTAACAAAAGAGATATGGAGCAGACGGTTATTGCGTAACAACAAAAGAGATATAGAGGAGACGGGAAGGTTTCACGCTGATATGTTACGGAATCGCATCATCCCCAGCCAGGTTGCTAAACACCTGCTGGAACGTACAATGTTTATGCACGATGGCGCTCCACCCCATATTACTAGACTCGTGAATGATCTCTTGCGCGCGTCGTTTGGTGATGATCGTGTGCTCAGCCGCCACTTTCGTCATGCTTGGCCTCCCAGGTCCCCAGACCTCAGTCCGTGCGATTATTGGCTTTGCGGTTATCTGAAGTCGCAAGTGTATCGTGATCGACCGACATCTCTAGGGATGCTGAAAGACAACATCTGACGCCAATGCCTCACCATAACTCCGGACATACTTTACAGTGCTGTTCATAACATTATTCCTCGACTCCAGCTATTGTTGAGGAATGAAGGTGGACATATTGAGCATTTCCTGTAAATAACATCATCTTTACTTTGTTATGCTAATTATTGCTATTCTGATCGGATGAAGCGCCATCTGTCGGACATTTTTTGAACTTGTTGTATCTTTTTGGTTCTAATAAAACCCCATGTCATTCCAAGCATGTGTGTCAATTTATACCTCTCTATCTACATTATTCCGTGATTTATTCAGTTTTCAAATTTATACTGACTTTTTGATCACCCGGTACAGAGAGAGTGACAAAAATGACCAAGCGCAAGTAGGTACCTTACAAACTTAATTTTGTATTAGGTTGAGACATAACTTCGTAGCGTTTTTGTTTTCCATGTTGGTGATCCGGTAGCTATGGCTTACCTCTTTGATTGTTATTTTTTATTTGTGGTTCACTGTTGCAATTTCAGTTTACCTATTATCATTTTGTCATTTGGAGACAGTGAGTGAAGCTGTGGACGCTAGAAAATGAAGTGCCAAAAGGAGAAATCGGAACACTGCCGATATATTCTTCTATTTGAGTTCAGTAGAGGGGTGCTAGCTGCGGAGGCAGCGAGAAACAATTATGCCGAGCATGGGGATAATGCCACTGGACAGAGCACGACAAGAAAATGTTTTTTTTCGTTTTAACGAGGTTAGTTTGACATTAGTGACTCTTCACGTCCAGGTAGACCTTCAGAGTTTGATGAAGATCGTTGAAACGCATTAATCCGCAATGATCCATGTCAGTGTTATCGCGAACTGCCAAATTTGATGAACTGTGATCATTCCATCATCGTGTGACATTCGTATGCAATGGGGAAGATACAAAAATCGGATGTATGGGTAGCGCATGCTCTAAGCCAAAATCAAAGTCACGTGGTCTGAGAGCCATCTTGTCACGGTCCGCGCGGCTCCCCCTGTCGGAGGTTCGAGTCCTCCCTCGGGAATGGGTGTATGTGCCGTCCTTAGTGTAAGTTAGCTTAGATTAAATAGTGTGGAAGCTTAGGGACCGATGACCTCAGCAGTTTGGTCCCACAAGACCCTACCACAAATTTCCAAAATCACAAAAATCAGCCGGTGACGACATACAGGGTGAGTCACCTAACATTACCGCAGGATATATTTCGTAAACCACATCAAATACTAACGAATCGATTCCACAGACCGAACGTGAGGAGAGGGGCTAGTGTAACCACAGAAAAAGCACGGAAGTATTTTTTTTAACACAAACCTACGTTTTTTTAAATGGAACCCCGTTAGATTTGTTAGCAGATCTGAACATATAAACAAATACGTAATCAGTGCCGTTTGTTGCATTGTAAAATGTTAATTACATCCGGAGATATTGTAACCTAAAGTTGACACTTGGGCACCACTCCTCCGCTGTTCGATCGTGTGTATCGGAGAGCACCGAATTACGTAGGGATCCAAAGGGAACGGTGATGGACTTTAGGTACAGAAGAGACTGGAACAGCACATTACGTCCACATGCTAACACTTTTTTATTGATCTTTTTCACTGACGCACATGTACATTACCATGAGGGGTGAGGTACACGTACACACGTGGTTTCCGTTTTCAATTACGGAGTGGAGTAGAGTGTGCCCCGGCATGTCAGGCCAATAGATGTTCAATGTGGTGGCCATCATTTGCTGCACACAATTGCAATCTCTGGCGTAATGAATGTCGTACACGCCGCAGTACATCTGGTGTAATGTCGCCGCAGGCTGCCACAATACGTTGTTTCATATCCTCTGGGGTTGTAGGCACATCACGGTACACATTCCCCTTTAACGTACCCCACAGAAAGAAGTCCAGAGGTGTAAGATCAGGAGAACGGGCTGGCCAATGTATGCGTCCTCCACGTCCTATGAAACGCCCGTCGAACATCCTGTCAAGGGTCAGCCTAGTGTTAATTGTGGAATGTGCAGGTGAACCATCATGCTGATACCACATACGTCGACGCGTTTCCAGTGGGACATTTTCGAGCAACGTTGGCAGATCATTCTGTAGAAACGCGATATATGTTGCAGCTGTTTGGGCCCCTGCAATGAAGTGAGGACCAATGAGGTGGTCGCCAATGATTCCGCACCATACATTTACAGTCCACGGTCGCTGCCGCTCTACCTGTCTGAGCGAGCGAGGATTGTCCACGGACCAGTAATGCATGTTCCGTAGATTCCTGCCCCGTGGTTTGTGAAACCCGCTTCATCGGTAAACAGGTAGAACTGCAACGCATTCTCTGTTAATGCCCATTGACAGAATTGCACTCGATGATTAAAGTCATCACCATGTAATTGCTGATGCAGCGATACATGAAACGGGTGAAAGCGGTGACGATGCAGTATGCGCATGACACAACTTTGACTCAGTTCACCTGCTCTCGCAATGTCCCGCGTACTCATGTGTGGGTTCATGGCAACAGCAGCTAACACACCAACTGCACCCGCTTCTCCTGCGACGGGCCTGTTTCGGACCCGTTTGCGTGCTACGACCATACCTGTTGCATACAGTTGGCGGTAGATGTTTTGCAATGTGCGGCACTCAACTGAACGTCGGAGGTTTCAAGCGTCAACTTTAGGTTACTATATCTTCGGATGCAATTAACATTTTACAATGCAACAAACGGCACTGATTACGTATTTGTTTATATGTTCAGATGTGCTAACAAAACTAACGTGGTTCCATTTAAAAAAACGTAGGTTTGTGTTAAAAAACATACTTCCGTGCATTTTTGTATGGTTTGTATTAAACAATTACACTAGCCCCTCTCCTCACGTTCGGTCTGTGGAATCGGTTCGTCAGTATTTGATGTGGTTTACGAAATATATCCAGCGGTAACGTTAGGTGACTCACCCTGTATACATCTCTGCTTGCTCGTCATCAATTGGCCCGTGAACAAGCACGACCATTACAACGCTGTATCGTTACTGGTGACGAATAATGGTGTCTTTATGCTGACACAGGGAAAAGAAACGAATGGTTGAGCCCAAACAACGCAACAGCTCCCCGTACAAAGACCTGCGCGCATCCTCAAAGTTAATGTTATGTATCTCGTGGAACAGCGACGGTGTGATGTAGCCATCACTGCTGACATTTATTGTCAACAAATGAGACGTCTTGCAGGCGCAATCCAAGAACAACGGACAAGAAGGCTGCATGAAGTGACAAAAAACGCTGTACAGGAGTTTGGTTGAACCCTTCAAGGAACTCCCTTTCCGGGTGAAAATGCTCTCCGAACATGGATCGACGCGTTCTTCGCCTCAAAACCACATGATTTCTACAGTCGCGCAATCGAAAACTAACGTGGCGTTGGCAGACTGCTGTAAACGGTTCAAAATGGCTCTGAGCACTGTGGGACTTAACATCTGAGGTCATCAGTCCCCTAGAACTTAGAACTACTTAAACTTAATTAACCTAAGAACATCACACACATCCATGCCCGCGGCAGGAATCGAACCTGCGACCGGTTCAGATGATGATGATGATGATGATGTTTGGTTTGTGGGGCGCTCAACTGCGTGGTTATCAGCGCCCATACAATTATCCAATCTTTGCTCAGTCCAATTTCGCCACTTTCCTGGATGATGATGAAATGATGAGGACAACACAAACACCCAGTCATCTCGAGGCAGGTGAAAATCCCTGACCCCGCCGGGAATCGAACCCGGGACCCTGTGCTCGGGAAGCGAGAACGCTACCGCGAGACCACGAGCGGCGGACTGCGACCGGTTCAGTCGTGCCGTTCCGGACTCAAGCGCCTAGAACCGCTCGGCCACAGCGGCCGACAGACTGTTGCAAATGGGGAACGAGAATATATTATTGTTGACTAAGTCTCTGTTATGTTTATCTGTTGTGTTTATTAAACTTATGGAAAAACGCTACGGACTTACGCATCAACTCAATATATACGTAGTTCATCCATCCTGGAAAGCGTCTGCCCTTTCCTGAGAAAAAGGTGTCTTAAGACTGTCTAGTCGGATAACAAATAAAACGAAATTGTTTTCGAGTAATGTAATTACAATTTAACAATTTTCGGATGTTTTCCTTTACTTGTACTGTGAAGCCTTGCGTCTTGGCAAATTTCATGATTCTAGGTCAACAGGAAGTACAGTTACTTATAGCCTTTGATGATTGGGTTTGTATCAAAATATGTGACATATATGGATGTATCTTTAGATTGCATTGACTTGGAAGCTTAAAGTTTGTACATCGCCAAGGGGCCATAGACTTAGTATGTGACAAAAATTTAAACTTCATACGTCTACGTGTTCCTGAGGAAAATGAGTCTTAAAAATCCGACAGATAGACAGAGAAATGGACAGAGGGACGACAAAATGATGCGATAAGGGTTTCGTTTTTGCCGATTGAGGTACGCAACCCTAAAAATGATGAAGAACGATGAAGAACTTACACTACTGGCCACTAAAATTGCTGCACCAAGAAGAAATGCAGATGAAAAACTGGTCTTCATTGGACAAATATATTATACTAGAACTGACATGTGATTACATTTTCACGCTATTTGGGTGCATAGATCTTGAGAAATCAGTACCCAGAACAACCACTTCTGCCCATAATAACGGCCTTGATACGCCTGGGCATTGACTCAAACAGAGCTTGGATGGCGTGTACAGGTACAGCTGCCCATGAAGCTACAACACGATACCACAGTTCATCAAGAGTAGTGACGAGCCAGTTGCTCGGCCACCATTCACCAGACGTTTTCAATTGGTGAGAGATGTGGAGAATGTGTTGGCCAGGGCATCAGTCGAACATTTTCTGTATCCAGAAAGGCCCGTACAGGACCTGCAACGTGCGGTCGTGTATTATCCTGCTGAAATGTAGGGTTTCTCAGGGATCGAATGAAGAGTAGAGCCACGTTTCGCAACACATCTGAAATGTAACGTCCACTGTTCAAAGTGCCGTCAATGCGAACAAAAGGTGACCAAGACTTGTCACCAATGGCACCCCATACTATCATTCCGGGTGATACGCCAGTATGGCGATGACGAATACACGCTTTCGATGTGCATTCACTTCGATGTCGCCAAACACGGATGCGACCATCATGATGCTGTAAACAGAACCTGGATTCATCCGAAAAAATGACGTTTTGTCATTCGTGCACCCAGGTTCGTCGTTGAGTACACTATCGCAGGCGCTCCTGTCTGTGATGCAGCGTCAAGCGTAACCGCAGCCATGGTCTCCGAGCTGATAGTCCATGCTGCTGCGAACGTCGTCGAACTGTTCGTGCAGATGGTTGTTGTCTTGCAAACGTCCCCATCTGTTGACTCAGGGATCGAGACGTGGCTGCACGATCCGTTACAGCCATGCGGATAAGATGCCTGTCATCTCGACTGCTAGTGATACGAGGCCGTTGGGATCCAGCACGGCGTTCCGCATTACCCTCCTGAACCCACCGATTCCATATTCTGCTAACTCATTGGATCTCGACCAACGCGAGCACCAGTGTCGCGATACGATAAACCGCAATCACGTTAGGCTAAAATTCGACCGTCGGAAACGTGATGGTACGAATTTCTCCTTACACGAGGCATCACAACAACGTTTCACCAGGCAACGCCGGTCAACTGCTGTTTGTGCATGAGAAATCGGTTGGAAACTTTCCTCATGTCAACACGTTGTAGGTGTCGACACCGTCGCCAACCTCGTGTGAATGCTCTGAAAAGCTAATCATTTGCATATCACAGCATCTTCTTGCTGTCGGTTAAATTTCGCGTCTGTAGCACGTCATCTTCGTGGTGTAGCAATTTTAATGGCCACTATTTAGGTTTCTGTTATTTTTTAACTGACGGAAAATGTTGTTTTGGTGTAAGTGAAGCTCTCCTATACCACATCATCTCGATATAATTCGTTATTGATGATGGAGAAGCTAGGTCGGAGAAAACACGAATGATGAGTGAAAAGCAAGCAAAAAACAATAAAAAATAAAAGGAGAAAAGAATAACAGTAAAAACAAAATCGGTGAAAACTGATTACGGAGACTGCTGGCGAAAGACAGGAAACTTTCAATTGCGAGTACATATGCAGTACAAATCAGGTTCAGAATATCACATCATTTCATTGAATCTTCATTGATCTCATCTTGCTAGAGCCATTTCTTTCGTTTCCTTGCATTTAATTCATTTCATAAAGAATTTTCGGATCTTATATTCAGATTTATTTGTAATGTTCTGGTATCAACTTTTGTTCTCATCTTGTAGATGGTGATTATAAGGAAACTCTCCCTACTTGAGCCACTGTAGACAGAAAGCTGTTTACCGTATGCGTACACGCCGGTACTGGTACGGTGAAGTAGGGTTGAAACACAAGTATCAGTTTGCATTAGAGTTGCAGACAGTCCAAATGGGTCTGGGCAAGATGAGGACCGCTTTACTCGTAAAATTGTTTTATCAAAACAACAGTAATAGTGCTGCTGCTCTTCGTGCGTATCGACGCATTAAAGAAATACGGAGAGTTCCGCTCTGGAGTTGAAGAACGTGATTCGGAATTGGAATTAACTAGTGTTTTGGGAATTGCTCCTGAGACAGGCCGTGACCAATTACGCCAGAATTGGCTGCTTAAGATACTGTTGCCATGGCAGAGAGTATTAGACACAATGTACGATCTTCAAGCAATGTACGAGTTGTGTCACGACATCTGAGGCGCCTTACCACCGTTCGAGCTGCTCCCCCCGTCGGAGGTTCGAGTCCTCCATCGCGCATGGGTGCATGTGTTGTCCTTAGCGTAAGTTAGTTTAAGTTAGATTAAGCAGTGTGTAAGCCTAGGGACCGATGACTCAACAGTTTGGTCCCATAGGAACTTATCACAAATTTTCAAAATTACGACATCTGAACTTCCCGTGGTTCAACGTTCGAAAAGTGCTGCGAACAACTGTGAAATGGTATCCGTACAAAGAAACTTCAAAAACTTCCACGCTGTTGTGGATGCAGATAGTCGTCACATTGAGCAACGTTTGTAAGCCGGTACCTTAAGTTGGTAAGCAATTAGCAAACGCTACAGTCTCATGTGGAAACTAAACTGTGTTTCTCTCAATGGTTTAATCCTTATTTCTCTTCTGCATATCGTTACATATGTTCCCATGAAGTTTCATTGTCCTACGATCACTCGTTTATCATGGTGGCCCTCTCAAGTTACGAAGGTTTAATTAAACCAAGCTGTATTATCACGTTAAGAAAAAAAAAATGGCTCTGAGCACTATCGGACTTAACATCTGTGGTCATCAGTCCCCTAGAACTTAGAACTACTTAAACCTAACTAACCTAAGGACATCACACACATCCATGTCCGAGGCAGGATTCGAACCTGCGACCTTAGCGGTCACGCGGTTCCAGACTGAAGCGCCTAGAACCGCACGGCCACTCCGGCCGGCGAACGTTAAGAACCTCCTACACGTGTGCGATCGTTCTGGTATTGCGTTGATCTTCCTCCGTGTCTGAGCTTACAGAATCGAAGCGAGAGCAGGGTGTCGGAACTCGGGGAAACGTGGTATTTCAGCTAGAAGAAGTAAATTGTAACCTTCACTAAGAAGACCACTGAGCCCCTTACCAGACTGTGCGCCAGGAACTGCATACACAAAATATTATTGGAAGAGGTGCTGTTGCCTCACTCCTAGTGAACCAGATGAATGCAGAGGAAAGCCTTCAGTGATTCAAAGAGTACTAAACCAGTAGCACCGCCGAGAGGGAACAAGTACCGTCATCAGACGAATCTGTTTCTATACGGCTCCCTATTTGTTTATGTCTGGAAGACACAAAGCGAAGCATTAAATCCATACTATCTCCTCCCAAATTTGAATCATGGTGGACTTCCTGTGTAACTGTGTCCGTTCTATGGCTGCAGTGACAATAAATATATAAATAAATAATAAACAAAAAAATTGGCGGGTCGAAAACCAGTTTTGGTGACCACGTTCTTTTATTGCCTCTGACCACGTATCTAGCAGGGGATTTCATCTCTCAAGATGATACAGATCATACTCAAACAACGGGAAAAATCTAATGATTAGTTGATTAGTACGAGGATAAAATAAGATGTCTTCCGCAATGACTAGATTTGATTATCATCCAGACACTGAAGTCTACAGTGGAAAAGAACTGGCTGGTGACAGTCCTCTGGTACTTCTCAAAAATTTTGAAATGTTTCTCTTTGAAGGACTGGATTAAACCCCATAGAAAATTGTTTAGGATTCATGACCATCGATCGCATGAAGCCTAGGATTGTCACGTACATTACGAACTGTTAAAGTAAAGGGTGGTCCAGCCTACGAAGTAGCGGCTCTGTAATAGATAAAAAAAAAAAAAGCAATCCGTGCGAACAGGCCATGAAGGCCCAACGGTACCGATCGGCCGCCGTGTCATCCTCAGCCAACAGGCGTCACTGGATGGGGATATGGAGGGGCATGTGGTCAGCACACCGCTCTCCTGGCCGTATGTCAGATTACGAGACCAGAGCCGCTACTTCTTATTCAAATAGTTCCTCAGTTTGCCTCACAAGGGCTGAGTGCACCCCGCTTGCCAACAGCGCTCGTTAGATTGTATGATAACTCATCCAAGTGCTAGCCCAACCAGACAGCGCTTAAATGACTAAGTAAAATTTCTACGCATACTTTTTGTTCTGTTGCAGTCAACGAAAATTCTTAGAGATTCATTCTAACCATTCATTACAGCGTGCATTTTGTTTAAATTCGTGTTTAAACATCCTGGTGCATTAAATCTATGTGTCAGAATGGGACTCGAACCTGGGATCTTTGCCTTCCCCTGAAAAGTGCTCTAACAACTGATTTTTCCAAACATGTCACAAGACGCGCCCTCACAGCTTTACTTCCGTCAGTACCTATTCTCTCACTTGCCAGCTTCACAGTTCTCCAGCATACCTTTCTGCATCCAAATTCCCTCGCAGACAAGAGTATAAGAAGTAAAACAAGTTATTACACACCTAAAACAACTTCTTATTACACACCTTACTCACAGAGGTTGAAATGTGCCATTACATGGAGTCATTTATTGACCACTTAGCAAAGAAAAAAAGTCCCAAGCTCCATTTACATATTCTAAGTTGTTTCTGATACAGTTCTTGCACTGTTGGAACAGAGTGGACGGGAATGAACTAATGGTGGGTTATGGCTGATAGATGTAGATAAAAATGCAGATAGGAAGGGTATATCTCGAGGAAGATTATATAGACTGCGAGACGATTGTAGTTTACACTAGGGAAATAATGGAGTGACTGTAGATTGAGAGTATGAGGGACTTATTGACAGGCAAATGACAGTAGGCCGTAGCATATACGATAGACTGAACAGATGAGTATTGGTCAGATGAGTGTCTTGTATTTATGAACGATGGTCGTAGAACTTAGTTTCCTTGTTGGGGTAGTCTGTGCTGTTAAAGCTTGTACTTCATTATAGGCTTTCATTTAGAAAATTCGTAGGTGGGAATTTAAGATCAGTCTTTAATCGAGTGTTAGTCAATGGTATTTTAGTTTTTGAGTAGATAGATTGGACTGTTGTTCATTGTTAATTAAGGGAATCGGAACGGAACGCCTTAGTGATTTTTCTTATAATATTATTTATTGGGGTTTTGTACGGTTGTAGGGCAGTTACTTCCATTTTCACCAGGAGATGAAGTTGTGGACTTGGAGATGGAGGGATCGTTGCAATGGTAATGTTCATCCGATTCCGACGCTATTGATCTTTATATCTACACTCCTGGAAATGGAAAAAAGAACACATTGACACCGGTGTGTCAGACCCACCATACTTGCTCCGGACACTGCGAGAGGGCTGTACAAGCAATGATCACACGCACGGCACAGCGGACACACCAGGAAATACGGGTTGGCCGTCGAATGGCGCTAGCTGCGCAGCATTTGTGCACCGCCGCCGTCAGTGTCAGCCAGTTTGCCGTGGCATACGGAGCTCCATCGCAGTCTTTAACACTGGTAGCATGCCGCGACAGCGTGGACGTGAACCGTATGTGCAGTTGACGGACTTTGAGCGAGGGCGTATAGTGGGCATGCGGGAGGCCGGGTGGACGTACCGCCGAATTGCTCAACACGTGGGGCGTGAGGTCTCCACAGTACATCGATGTTGTCGCCAGTGATCGGCGGAAGGTGCACGTGCCCGTCGATCTGGGACCGGACCGCAGCGACGCACGGATGCACGCCAAGACCGTAGGATCCTACGCAGTGCCGTAGGGGACCGCACCGCCACTTCCCAGCAAATTAGGGACACTGTTGCTCCTGGGGTATCGGCGAGGACCATTCGCAACCGTCTCCATGAAGCTGGGCTACGGTCTCGCACACCGTTAGGCCGTCTTCCGCTCACGCCCCAACATCGTGCAGCCCGCCTCCAGTGGTGTCGCGACAGGCGTGAATGGAGGGACGAATGGAGACGTGTCGTCTTCAGCGATGAGAGTCGCTTCTGCCTTGGTGCCAATGATGGTCGTATGCGTGTTTGGCGCCGTGCAGGTGAGCGCCACAATCAGGACTGCATACGACCGAGGCACACAGGGCCAACACCCGGCATCATGGTGTGGGGAGCGATCTCCTACACTGGCCGTACACCACTGGTGATCGTCGAGGGGACACTGAATAGTGCACGGTACATCCAAACCGTCATCGAACCCATCGTTCTACCATTCCTAGACCGGCAAGGGAACTTGCTGTTCCAACAGGACAATGCACGTCCGCATGTATCCCGTGCCACCCAACGTGCTCTAGAAGGTGTAAGTCAACTACCCTGGCCAGCAAGATCTCCGGATCTGTCCCCCATTGAGCATGTTTGGGACTGGATGAAGCGTCGTCTCACGCGGTCTGCACGTCCAGCACGAACGCTGGTCCAACTGAGGCGCCAGGTGGAAATGGCATGGCAAGCCGTTCCACAGGACTACATCCAGCATCTCTACGATCGTCTCCATGGGAGAATAGCAGCCTGCATTGCTGCGAAAGGTGGATATACACTGTACTAGTGCCGACATTGTGCATGCTCTGTTGCCTGTGTCTATGTGCCTGTGGTTCTGTCAGTGTGATCATGTGATGTATCTGACCCCAGGAATGTGTCAATAAAGTTTCCCCTTCCTGGGACAATGAATTCACGGTGTTCTTATTTCAATTTCCAGGAGTGTATTATGAGCTACATACGGGCTTGGGGACGTAGGTTGCAAGTACTACTCTGAGATGAAAAGGCTGACACAGGAGAACCATCTGTGGTGGGCTGCATCAAACCAGTCTGAAGACTGATGGCTAAAAAAAAATCCCCTTTCCCTTTGGATGAAGTTCCTCCAGGAGGCATGGACATTATGAAACATATTCGTGGTACCGGTACCTCTGTTCGCTTAATCTGTTTTCTACAGTTCCCTGGAAAAAAATGGCTACCAAGAGGAAGTGCGAGTGACAATACAGGACCAGGACAGACCGCTTCGAATTTCGGGGAAGAAAGCGTGCAGAATCTGGATGTACCTTGTCTAAGGACAACACCGGAGTCTTTTGTGCTCTCTTCCAGCATTCCATTTGCCGCGTCAAAATGCCTAGCCGAATTAACGGACATTTCAGCTCAGCACAGTAACTCACATCCCTGCCGATGAATAATGATGGTTACTCTAAAAAACCTGCTATGAAAATAATTTCGCAGGCTGGTTGCTTTATGCAACAGTTTGTATCAGATCAAAATTTTACTTTCATTAACAGCTTTCATATATGCTGTGATGGGAGACTTCATGTACATTCTGTGAATTTTGTTCTATAACGGCAAATTGTACTTCTTTTACTGTAAAAGCTTCACTTATTTCAGTATCTTTACGTTCCATCCCAGAGTGTGAAATAACAGTTTTACCTCATTTAACTGAGCATGAGGCTCTTCCTTCCCTGTCCCACTCGCAAACAGAGCCAAGGAAAAACGGCTGTCTATACGTCTCTGTAGGAGTCCTAGTTCCTCTTATCTTATCTTTGTGGTTCTTGCGTGAAATGTACTTGGTGACAGTAGAATCGTTCTGTAGTCACCTTCAAACGCCGGTTTTAAATTTTCTCAATAGTGTTTATGTCATCGTCCCTCCAGCTATACCCATTTTGAGTTCACGAAACATCTCAGTAATACTCGAGTGTTGATCGAACCTTCCGGTAACAAATCTAGCAGCACAACTCTGAATTGCTTCGATGTCTTCCTTCAATCCGATCTAACGGGGAACCCAAACACTCGAGCAATAATCAAGAAAGGACGTACTAGTGTCCTATATGCGGTCTCCTTTAGAGATGAACCATAATTCCCCAAAATTCTTTCGATAAAATAAAGTCTAGAACTCTTCCCTACTACCGTCCTTCCGTGCTACATCCATTTTACACTGAAGCGCCAAAGAAACTGGTATAGCCACGAGTATTCAAACACAGAGATATGTAACCAGGCAGAATACGGCGCTGCGGTCGGCGACGCCTATATAAGACAACAAGTGTCCGGCGCAGTTGTTAGATGGGTTACTGCTGCTACAATGGCAAGTTATCAAGATTAAAGTGAGTTTGCACGTGGTGTTATAGTCGGCGCACGAGCGATGGGACACAGCATCTCAGAGGTAGCGGTGAAGTGGGGGTTTTCCCGTGCGACCGTTTCACGAATGTACCATGAATGTCAGGAATCCGGTAAAACATCAAATCTCCGACATCGTTGCGGCAGGAAAAAGATCCTGTAAGAACGGGACCAACGTTGACTGAAGAGAATCGTTCAACATGACAGAAGTGCAACCCTACCACAATTTTCTGCAGATTTCAATGCTGGGCTGTCAACAAGTGTCAGCGTGCCAGCCATTCATCGATATGGGCTATCGGAGCCGAAGGCTCACTCGTGTACCCTTGATGACAGCACGACTCAAAGCTTCACTCCTCGCCTGGGCCCGTCAACGCCGACATTATTGTGTTGAGGACTGGCAACATGTTGCCTGGTTGGACGAGTCTCGTTTCAAAATGTATTGAGCGGATGGACGTGTACGGGTATGGAGACAATCTCACGACTCCGTGGACCCTGCACGTCAACAGTGGAGTGTTCAAGTTGGTGGAGGCTCTATAATAGTGTAGGGTGTGTGTAGTTGGAGTGATATGGACCTCTGATGCGTCTAGATACGACTCTGACAGGTGACACGTACGTAAGCATCGTGTCTGATCATCTGCATCCATTCATGTCCATCGTGCATCCCGACCGACTTGGGCAATTTCAGCAGGACAATGCGACACACCACACGTCCAGAATTGCTACACAATGGCTCCAGGTACACTCCTCTGAGTTTAAATGCTTCCTCTCGCCACAAAACTCTCCAGACATGAACATTATTGAGCATATATGAGATGCCTTCAAAGTGCTACTCAGAAGAGGTCTCCGCCCCTTCGTACTCTTACGGATTTATGGACAGCCCTGCAGGCTTCATGGTGCCAAGTCCCTCCAGCACTACTTCAGACATTAGTCGAGTTTATGCCACGTCGTGTTGCGGCATTTCTACGTGCTCGCGGGTGCCGTACATGATATTTTAGGCAGGTGTACCAGTTTCTTTGGCTCTTCAGTGTATATCCCTTTGCAAAGTTGCGTCTAGATATTTGACCGACGTGACTGTGTCGATCGGGACACTGGTAATGCTGTATTCGAACGTAACGAGATTGATTTTCTTACTCATCTCCATTAACGTACGGTTTTCTACATTTAGAGCAAGCTCATCGCCCCAAATATAAAATATGTCTAAGCCATCTTGCGTCTCCCCGCAGTCATTCAACGACAAGACCTAACCGTAAATCACACCAGCGTCAGCAAACAACGGCAGCTTGCTGCTCACCCTGGCCGCCAGATCATTTATGTATATAGAGAATAATGCGGTCCTATGACACTCCCCTGGGGTACTCTTGTCTCTGTTGAACAGTCATCGTCGAGGATAACGTACCGGGTTCTGTCACTTATAAAGGCTTCGACCAACTTTCACATCTGGGAATCTCCTCTCGAAGAACACCAAGGAGGCCGCCGCGCTTAACGTGCCCATCCGACGGACGAATCATCACCAGCAGTTTCACATGCTCCCACTCCATTAGACGTTATTTACAGGACATTAGCGCAAAGTCTAGGTCGATGTCGGTATATAATGTTTACAATTTTGAAAGGATGTCATACGTGAAGTGTGACAGAAATGACAAGAAATAAATATTGAAAACGACACACTAATACTGGGAGACATATGATGTTTCTTACAAAAAATTGTTAAAAGTAAAAAATTCCATCTTCTTTCCCAGAACACTTTTCCACGACATCGAAACATAACACTGACTAAAGCGGCGAGATGGGTATTGCATTCGACAAGATCAACGATTTTTTTCTTTCGGAAAACAAGTTTTATAACCACATTATATTGAAACGAGTAAACAAGACGAAAATGTAGCACAGAATACGCAGGGATAGGAAGATATAAAAATCCTAATGGTAAGAAATACGGAATGAGAAATCGCCATTGGTACACATTTGAGATATTCCCAATTCAATCCATAGTATTTACTATATATGTAAAGTAACAACAAAAAGTTATTTCGTATGTCCTGCAAGAACTGTTTCAAAAGCTGCGGATGGAAAATTGAATATCTGTGCAGGTCTATAAGTACCACCTAGGAAAAACAAGGGAACAGTTTACAAAAACCAGATTTGTGCCTTATAGCCATACATATAGTTACACTAGTATTCAGACACATAAATATAGGAGGTACATAGCGAAATACATTTGGAGGCCGAAAGTTCCGTATTCTGTTGAGTAGAACATAGGAATATAGTCAGTTGATTGAGCCTTGGTGATCCCCTGGCATTCTAATTACCGAGACCAATAGATTAGCTTCTCAGGGAGCTATATCTAGATGTTGGCACTGATGACGAACTTGTACAGCGGTTTATATCGTTGGATGCTAACAGGGTTTGGAGGCTGCTTGGGAAATGATGACCAAGAGCCCGAAGATTGCTTGCAAGGACGTTTATGTGATTCGTGTTCCGAGGACATTGTAGAAATATATGGTTTGGATCTTCTTCCTCTCCACAAACACATAGAGGGGTGGCGCTTAGGTTGAGCCGATAGAGGTGTTTGTCGAACTTTCAGTGATTAAATTTCAGCCATGCTATAACTTTCGTGAAGCTCCTTGATGTTTGCGCATTATTAGACCACAGTACTCGTGGAATCATGGGATGAATTAGTGCGTAGTAACTGCCTCTGACCGGCCGGGTGGCCGAGCGGTTCTAGGCGCTACAGTCTGGAACCGTGCGACCGCTATGATCGCAGGTTCGAACCCTGCCTCGAGCATGGATGTGTGTGATGTCCTTAGGTTAGTTAGGTTTAAGTAGTTCTAAGTTATAGGGGACTGATGACCTCAGAAGTTAAGTCCCATAGTGCTCAGAGCCATTTGAACCATTTCACTGTCTCTGATTTCAGATGTCCGCTACCATCCCTCTCGTTAGTTCAAGGACAACCGCTTTCTAAGCATGGCTATAATATCTGTGAGAGGGAGTTTATCACATGTAACAGCTGCATGTAGAGATGCCTGCTTTGCTAGGGCATCTACTTGTTCATATCCAGGTATGCCAGAGTGGCCATTCATTCTTACCATCACCATGTTGCAGCAGTTCTTCTGCACCTCTGCACCCGAAACAGAATGTCGACAATTTCTGCAAGTATGGGGTTAATACAACTTTTAATCTGTTGCAGGTCTGACATACTATCAGAGATGATGATCATTTTGTCTGCTGTGGTCGTCTGTGCGAATAGCAGGGCTTCCAAAATGGGAATCAGTTCAGCTGACACAGTGGTGGAGGAGTTTGGATCCAGCTTGTTGTTTCGGTCAGGTCCCCAATGCGTTGGTTGGGGTTGACAGGAACGCCCCAGTAACTATACGCAAGATTTTGTACTGCGTGGCGTCGAGTGTCTGGAGCGTGCTGTCTGGTGCTGATCCGTAATACAGGCGTCCGTAATCAAAGTGTGTCTTTATTAGGGACTATTATAAAGTCATCGCTGTCCGCCGATAAGAGCACCGAGCGAGGTGGCGCAGTGGTTAGCACACTGGACTCGCATTCGGGAGGACGACGGTTCAATCCCGTCTCCGGCCATCCTGATTTAGGTTTTCCGTGATTTTCCTAAACCGTTTCAGGCAAATGCCGGGATGGTTCCTTTGAAAGGGCACGGCCGATTTCCTTCCCAATCCTTCCCTAACCCGAGCTTGCGCTCCGTCTCTAATGACCTCGTCGACGGGACGTTAAACACTAACCACCACCGATAAGAGCCCTACCATAATCCAGTCGTAGCTCCGATGGGATTGCAGTCTTTTTCATATACGTTAGTGACATGTCAGATATGAGGAGCCCATCTTAGTTTATCATGGACGATCATTCCAAAATATTTAGTTGTTTTTGCAACTTGAAAAGTATGTTGTCCCAGTTGCATTTTTTTGGGGAAGTGGAATTCTACGGCGAGTAAAGACCGCAAGAGTAGACTTGTTATCAGAGATTTCGTAGTCACTTTCTGTACACCACTCATGCAGATGTATGAGAGAGGTGTGCATTTTCAAATGATAGGACCGAAGAGTATTGTCTTCGGAACATAGGCATATGTCGCCTGCGTGTTATAATACTTGGATGTCACTGGAAAGAGGTCATTTAGGTCTGCAGTATAGAGATTGAATACTAAGGGAGCCAAATCTGATCCCGGCGGGAGTTCTCTTCTAGAATCTCCGGGTTCCAGTGTAGTGCTGAGTTGCAAAATTCCTATTTCTTAGAAATCTTACAACGTTACGCACGAGTGGTTTTGGAATCTGAAATTTCTCCAGTGTTTTTCCCTAGGATTGACAAGGCGACGTTGTCGTATGCTTTAGTCAAGTCTATGAACGCAACTGTCATACAATTAGCCCTAGAGAAATATAGCTGTGTCAGTAACTAACCGTAGAAGGATTTCACTTGTCTCTTTTCATTTTATAAATATGTATTGTTTTTCCGGTAATATTTTCTTGTTTCCACATCACCACTCCAAGCGTCGTTTAGTAATCCTTTCCATTACCTTCCCCGAATACGGTAGGAAGATGATAACCCGATAACACTTGACTTAATCACACTTTTTTGCCAGTTTGTAGATGGGAACCACACGACATGTTTTTAGCAAGTCGCTTTTGATCTTTTGTGTACATACACTTCTGGCCATTAAAATTGCTACACCACGAAGATGACGTGCTACAGACGCGAAATTTAACCGACAGGAAGAATATTCTGTGTTATGCAAATGATTAGCTTTTCAGAGCATTCACACAAGGTTGGTGCCGGTGGCGACACCTACAACGTGCTCACATGAGGAACGTTTCCAACCGATTTCTCATACACAAACAGCAGTTGACCGGCGTTGCCTGGTGAATCGTTGTTGTGATGCCTCGTGTAAGGAGGAGAAATGCGTACCATCACGTTTCCGATTTTGATAAAGGTCGGATTGTAGCCTATCGCGATTGTGATTTTGGTATCGCGACACTGGTGCTCGCGTTGGTCGAGATCCAATAACTGTTAGCAGAATATGGAATAGGTGGGTTCAGGAGGGTAATACGGAACGCCGTGCTGGATCCCAACGGCCTCGTATCACTAGCAGTCGAGATAACAGGCATCTTATCCGCATGGCTGTAACGGATCGTGCAGCCACGTCTCGATCCCTGAGTCAACAGATGGGGACGTCTGCAAGACAACAACCACCTGTACGAACAGTTCGACGACGTTTGCAGCAGTATGGACTATCAGCTCGGAGACCATGGCTGCGGTTACCCTTGACGCTGCATCACAGACAGGAGCGCCTGCAATGGTGTACTCAACGACGAACCTGGGTGCACGAATGGCAAAACGTCATTTTTTCGGATGAATCCAGTTCTGTTTACAGCATCATGATGGTCGAATCCGTGTTTGGTGACATCGCGGTGAACGCACATTGGAAGCGTGTATTCGTCGTCGCCATACTGTCGTATCACCCAGCGTGATGGTATGGGGTGCCATTGGTTACACGTCTCGGTCATCTCTTGCTCCCATTGACGGCACTTTGAACAGTGGACGTTACATTTCAGATGTGTTACGACCCGTGGCTCTACCCTTCATTCGATCCCTGCGAAACCCTACATTTCAGCAGGATAATGCACGACCGCGTGTCAGGTCCTGTACGGGCCTTTCTGGATACAGAAAATGTTCGACTGGTGCCCTGGCCAGCACATTCTCCAGATCTCTCAGCAGTTGAAATCGTCTGGTCAATGGTGGCCGAGCAACTGGCTTGTCACAATACGACAGTCACTACTCTCGATGAACTGTGGTATCGTGTTGAAGCTGCATTGGCAGCTGTACCTGTACACGCCATCCAAGCTCTGTTTGACTCAATGCCCAGGCGTATCAAGGCCGTTATTACGGCCAGAGGTGGTTGTTCTGGGTACTGGTTTCTCAGGATGTATGCACCCTGAATTGCGTGAAAATTTAATCACATGTCAGTTCTAGTGTAATATATTTGTCCAATGAATACCCGTTTCTCATGTACATTTCTTCTTGGTGTAGCAGTTTTAATGGCCAGTAGTGTAAAGTATTTTAAATTTTTAGCAGCAGCAATTTCTTTTTCTGAGGGATGTGTCGTGACATTGGGTAGTCAGTACAATACGGGGCATTTGTAGTACCCTTCCCCTGAGAGAGCGCAGTCTGGAGTTCTTCCACAGAGAAGGGTTGTGTAATGACACTGTCGTCCTCTTCATATTCCATCTCGTCTTCGTTGTTCATTACATCAGGTAGTTCTATTATACACTACAACGATTCTTAAGTTCATCGAACGGTGGAGGTGTATCCATGTCCATTGTCAGGCCGTTTTTTATGTTCCTTGTCACATTCCAGATCTTGGATATTTGTGTTTCTTTGCAGATTGCAGAGCAGACATTTTGCCACGATTTTCTTTCTTTGTGCTTGAATATTTTCTTGGCTGTCGCTTGTGATTTCTTAAGAGCAGGTAAGACCGTATTATTAGATAGATTTTTGTATTTTCTCAGTGCCTCCCTTGGACCTATGAGTACTGTGTCACATTCTGAATCCCACCAACAGGTTGATGGCGGATAAGTAGTCCGCTTATGTCCTTTATGAGGTACTGAGACTTCACTAATAGGCGATAACAAAACACCATGGTCTCTTTCGCGATCCTCAGTATCGATAATCGATTCCAGTTCGACTTTCGGTAGTGTTTCGTATAGGTTCCAATTGGCTTTGTTTATGTTTCATTTCGGGATGACTGCATATTTGACAGTCTCCCTAGGTTGTGTGTTTATTGTGATCTGAATTGACAAGTGATCCGAACCTAAAGTATTCGGTATCACTCCGCATGTTGCTCCGGTAGACATGCAGGTCATGCTATACTCAAGTCCGCCACAATCGGGACTTCAGTTGGTCGGACTATACGCGTGGATGAGCCATCAAGCCATCAATTAGTACTATAGGGTTTTCCGAATTTAGTACATGCACTATCATTTTTCTCATGGCGCTGGCATTTCAGCAGCCCCATAGTGTATGGTGGCAGTTAAAGTCATCTATTAGCAGAAGGGGTTTCCCGATTGAGGCAATGATTGTTTTTAATGTCGTTTGGAAAGTCTGTCGTTTGGTGCTTTGTATGCTGAGACCAAATTCAGATGGAGGTCCTTGATCCGCAGGCGGATACGCACTATTCGTAAGGTATCATGCTGAGTACCAGTGTTGACAATGTAAAAGTGGATATCTGGTTTGACGAACAACGTTGCAACGCAGCATCAATTATGTCTATCTTCTCCAATGACAGAGCAGCCCAACAGTATGAATCGTTCGTTCGGTTTTAATCATGTTTCGATGATGGCAGAAATGTCTACATTAGTTTGGAGCAGAAAAAGTCGGAAGCTGTCTTCGTTTGCCTTTGGTGATCTTGCGTTCCGTTGGATGATTTTATGAGTCATTTGGGGGTTTAATGAGTGGGGTCAACATGTTTTGGGTAGACATTTGGATTGAATCTGTTTGTAGTACTGGGGTGGGCAAATTAGAAGCCAGCTGGTGCAATATATCGTTTATCACAGCCATAATTATACTTAAAATGTTGTTAACGATGTTGTTCCCAACATTACGCTGTTGGTTGAGTCTGTGAAAATTGTGGTGGGTGGGGGTTGGAACCCCTTGGAGGGAGAGGGAGGCAGAGTTCTGATTCATACAAATGGTCCCGTGCTTTGCTGAGTTCTTCTAAGTTCCATAGAATTTACATATTGTTGATGGTGTAGTTGGCCATACTGTATGAGAGGAGGGGGCAGCGGTATCGACAGTGAGTCCTCTGGAGCCAACGTTTCTGGCGTCTGTGACATTGTCGTCATAGGATGGGTTGGTCGCTGCGGATCGTAGGTGACGGTGCTTATTTCCATTGAGCCGCAGTTGAGTTGTAAGGGGTGGGAATTTTGTAACTGCATTCGCATAAGGCTTGTTTTAAGACACAGCTGCTACATCTCGGAAGGTAACATTATGGAGGAACATGATTCTGTTAATTTTCTAGTGTTTGGGACACATTGTTCAGGTTCGAGATAGGGCACTGTGACCACCAGGCTTTGCGGCTGATCCCGGCGGAGGTTCGAGTCCTGCCTCGGGCATGGGTGTGTGTTTGTCCTTAGGATAATTTAGATTGAGTAGTGTGTAAGCTTAGGGACCTTGGCAGTTAAGTCCCATAAGATTTCACACACATTTGAACATTTTTTTGACCGCCAGGACAATGAATACAGGGTAGTTGAGTGGCCCTCCCACAGGCATTACTTCTGTGTGGGCCTGTGCAGTACTCACATCTTGTGTTACTTCTGCACTGTTTGCTGCAATGTCCTTATCGCAAACAGTTATAACATCGTAAGACGGAGGGTACATCATACGTGTGCACTGGACAGCGAACACCACGAATGCAAACCAACTGTGGGAGCAGCTGTCAGCTAAATGTCACAACAAAAGCTGGTGACGGCTTTGTTATCGTTTGCCCAGTCAAGATTATAATTTTACTAAATCTTCTGATGGCAATAACTTCGCAGCATTAAGTCATTTCTGTTAGTAATTCGTCCTCCGTAAGGAACGTTTCAAAATTACTGATGATGCCTTGTTTAATAGTGAAAACCTTCGGAAAATAGGCCTACAAATTTGCTTTGTATAAGAGAAAAATGTTGAGCCGAGGCATTGGCATTTTATGTTGACACAGCCTCAGTTTTCATGCGGTTTTTCCCTACCGTCGAAATATTGACTATGTGACTGAATTACGACTCGCATTCCCGTCTAATAATTTTGGGTAGTGCCATAGGGTGGAGTCTGTGTATGTTTCTGTCTCTACTCTCAACAAATAAGATGAAAGGCCCTTTGTCGGTAGTTGTGTATAAGTTAGCAGTGCACCCAACAAGCTGATGGGTGATGGTCCCTTCTTGGGCGGTGCTGAACGTAGCACTTTCTCCGTTTTGCCTTGTTGGTCGTCGTCTCCTTCGTCAGTCGTGCGTTGTCGCTGCTGTTTCTGTAAGGGCTCCAGATCTGCTACTGTAGTTGCATCGACAGGTGGATCATGTTGGTGTGTGTATGCTTTGTGAGACGGGATGGATGCGTCGCTAATCACTTCACTGGCGGTGCACAAAGTGCATCGGTATCCACTGCGACACTGTGCGGCTGGTTTTGCGAAATTTGTCGCGCAGGGGGCCTGCAATCGCCACCGTCCATGGCGATTATCGCAGCGTAACAAAAGTTTTAATGATTAGACAGAGCCTATGGAAGTAGAACAACCATCACTGTGCACACTGAGTGATTACTAGCCGAGTAGGAAGTGCGTACACAGTAGGGCACCTACACTATGTGATCAAAAGTATCCGGACACTCCCAAAAACATACGTCTTCCATATTATGTGCATTGTGTTGTCACCTAATGGCAGGTACTCCATATCAGCGACCTCAGAAGTCATTAGACATCGTGAGAGACCAGAATGAGCCGGCCGCTGTGGCCGAGCGGTTCTAGGCGCTTCAGTCCGGAACCGTGCTGCTGCTACCGTCGCAGGTTCGAAAATGGCTCTGAGCACTATGGGACTTAAAATCTGTGGTCATCAGTCCCCTAGAACTTAGAACTACTTAAACCTAACTAACCTAAGGACATCACACACATCCATGCCCGAGGCAGGATTCGAACCTGCGACCGTAGCAGTCGCGCGGCTCCGGACTGAGCGCCTAGAACCGCGAGACCATCGCGGCCGGCACGCAGGTTCGAATCCTCCCTCGGGCATGGATGTGTGTGATGTCCCTAGGTTAGTTAGGTTTAAGTAGTTCTAAGTCTAAGGGACTGATGATCTCTGATCTTAAGTCCCATAGTGCTCAGAGCCATTTGAACCATTTTTAGACCAGAATGGGGCGCTCCGCTGAACTCACGGACTTCGAACTTGGTCAGGTGATTGGGTGTCACTTGTGTCATATGTCTGTAAGTGAGATCTCCACACTCCTAAACATCGCTAGGTCCACTGTTTCCGATGTGATAGTGAAGTGAAAACGTGAAGGGACACGTACATCACAAAACCGTACAGGTCGACCGCGTCTGTTGACTGACAGATACCGCAGACATTTGAAGAGGGTCGTAATGTGCAATAGGCAGACATCTATCCAGACCATCACACAGGAATTCCAAACTGCATCAAGATCCACTGCAAGTACTATGACAGTTAGGTGGGAGGTGTGAAAACTTGGGTTTCATGGTCGAGCTGCTGCTCAAAAGCCACACATCGCCTCGCTTTGTTTAAGGAGCGTAAACATTGAACAGTGGAAACGCGTTGTGTGGAGCGACGAATCACTGTACATAATGTGGCGATTCGATGGCAGGGTGTGGGTATGGCGAATGCCATCTGCCAGCGTGTGTAGTGCCAACAGTGAAATTCGGCGGCGGTGGTGTTATGGTGAGGTCGTGTTTTTCTTGGAGGGGGCTAGCACCCCTTGTTGTTTTGCGTGGCACTATTACAGCACAGGCCTACATTGATGTTTTAAGCACCTTCTTGCTTCCAACTGTTGAAGAGCAATTCGGGAAGGCGATTGCATCTTTCAACACGATCGAGCCCCTGTTCATAGTGCACGGCCTGTGGCGGAGTGGTTACACGACAGTAACATCCCTGCAATGGACTGGCCTGCACAGTGTCCTGAGCAAAATCCTATAGAACACCTTTGGGATGTTTTGGAACGCCGACTTCGTGCCAGGCCTCACTGACTGACATCGATACCTCTCCTCAGTGCAGCATTCCGTGAAGAATAGGCTGCCATTCCCCAAGAAACTTTCCAGTACCTGAT
Organism: Schistocerca cancellata; assembly: GCF_023864275.1. Lineage (NCBI taxonomy): Eukaryota > Metazoa > Arthropoda > Insecta > Orthoptera > Acrididae > Schistocerca > Schistocerca cancellata. The sequence continues at coordinate 798,852,870 of NC_064629.1, forward strand.
TGAACGTATGACTGCGAGAGTGAAAGCTGTCATCAAGGCTAAGGGTGGGCCAACACAATATTGAATTCAAGCATAACCAATGGAGGGCGCCAAGAACTTGTAAATCATTTATAGCCAGGTGTCCGGATACGTTTGATCACATTCTGTATGTTGTCTCTTTTGCTTCCCGGAGCGAACTCCAGGGGCAAAGCTCAAATCCCCTTCCTGCTATCTAGATATTCCATGCAGTCACCAAAACAGATTAGTCGAATGTAGGAATAGTTTTTTTGAATGTAACACTACTGATATTCTGCCCCATCCTTGTCGCATCCAAGTTCCAGTCAAATCTTTTCCATATAAGCGTTCTTGCACTTGAAGTCTCTGACATGTCATGGTTTTTACACAGAATCAGCAAGGCAGGTGAAGAAATCATTTCACGTATTTCATTTTGAGTTCGATAAACCTCAACTGCCTCTCAGTTTCACGAAAATTCACAGAACTCTGAGACATGACTGCGGTTATGGCCAAGGAAATAGAATGGGATGATCCATAAACCTACCAGTATAATGTAATATGTGACGCTGTTATGCTTAGAGATACGTTTAGGAGCGTTGTTGTATATCGGAAGAAATTGGTCACCGATCCTCTAATGTATCTGATCCGATCAACGTTTCTTCACACTTTATCGAAACGTCTTCTATGAGCATTGTCTTCAACACTCAACTATTATTGTACTAGTCTTCTTTACATCTACATTTATATCAGTACTCCGCAAGCCACCTGACTGTATGTGGAGGAAGGTACTTCTGGCACCACTAACTGATGCCCCCTTCCCTGCTCCACTCGCTTATGATGCGCAGGAAGAATGATTGTTGATATGACGCGGTTCATTATACACTGAAGCGCCAAAGAAACTGGTATAGGCATGAGTATACAAATACAGAGATGTGCAAACAGCCAGAATACGGTGCTCCGGTCGGCAACGCCTAAATAAGATAACAGGTGTCTGGCGTAGTTGTTAGATCGATTACTGCTGCTGCACGTACAATGGCAGACTATTAAGATTTAAGTGAGTTTGAACGTGGTGTTACAGTCGGCACACGAGCGATGGGACACAGCATCTGCGAGGTAGTGATGAAGTGGGGATTTTACCCTACGACCATTTCACGAGTGCACCGTGGATGGCAGGAAACCGGTAAAACGTCAGATATCCGACATCACTGCGACCGGAAAAAGGTCGTGCAAGAACGGGACCAACGACGACCGAAGAGAATCGTTCAACGAAAAATGTTGTCTGGTCGGACGAGTCTCATTTCAAATTGTATCGAGCGGATGGACGCGTACGGGTATGGAGACAACCTCATGAATTAATGGACCTTGCATGTCAGCAGGGGACTGTTCAAGCTGGGGGAAGGTCTGTAACGGTGTGGGGCGTGTTCCGTTGGAGTGATATAGGACCCCTGGCACGTCTAGATACGACTACGTAAGCATCCTGTCTGATCACCTGCATCCATTCGTGTCCATTGTGCATTCCGACGGACTTGGGCAATTCCAATAGGACTAAGCAACACCCCAAACGTCCAGAATTGGTACAGAGAGGCTCCAGGCACAGTCTTATGAGTTTAAACACTTCAGCTGCCCATCAAACTCCCCAGGGATGAACATTACTGAGCATATCTGGGATGCCTTGCAATGTGCTTTTCAGAAGAAATCTCCACCCCGTCCTACTCTTACGGATTTATAGACAGTCCTGCAGGAGTCATGGTGTTAATTCCCTCCAGCACTACTTCAGACATTAGTCGAGTCCATGCCACGTCTGCTGTGCCACTTTTGCGTGCTCGCGGGGGCCCTACACGATATTAGGCCGATGTACCAGTTTCTTTGGCTCACCAGTGTAGATCGGAGAAGCGATTCTATGGTACGATTTGTTTTGGACCCATCTACTACACTGGAATCCGGCAGTTTTTGATCTCTGGCATACCGTCTTTTAGCGGTGTTTTGTTTTGACGGCCAACGAATGTTGGGTAAAAAGATTCCGAGCTTTTCCGCTCTAATGTTTTAATTATATGTTCACCTGGATATGTGGCTTTGAGTGCCACGAAACCGGTAGTGATTCAGTAATAAAGCACTAAATACACCTGAAGCGTTATTAATACCCAAGATGAATACTAATAGCCGTGGTTGCCGCACATACAAGGTTGTCAGCAGGCAGTTGATAAACCTCCGTATCAGCTCTAATATTACGAATTTTCTCATCGTGGTCATTTCTCAGCTTTGTGTGAGGCCCTGCGTTGTCATCGAGAAGAAGAAGTCTGTTTTCATTTTTGTGGCGACGAACACGCTGAAGTAATTTCTTCAATTTCCTGAGGGTATCACAATACACTTCAGAGTTATCGTTAAACCATGAGGGAGGACATCAGACAGAATAGCCGCTTCAGACTCACAGAAGACTGTCCCAATAACTTTACCGCCTGGGGGTACGGCTTTGAACTTTTTCTTCGGAGGAGACGTGGTATGGCGCCACCCCATCGATTGCCGCTTTGGTTCCGGTTCGAAGTGATGAAACCATGTTTCATGGCCTGTGACGGTGTTCAACAAAAAAGTGTCGCGATCGGCCTCGTAAGGCACAAACAATTCCGCACACATTGTCCTTCGCCGCTCTTTATGCTCTTCTGTTAGGCGGCGAGGAACTCAGCGAGCACACGTCTTTGAGTACCCCAACTGGTGGACGCATGTGTCAGTACTACTAAGAGATACGTCCAGATGTGCAGCGAAGGATTTGATGGCGATCAGTCGAGCACCTCGAATGAGAGTGTCCGCACGTTCCAACATTGCAGGAGTCACAGCTGCGTGCGACTGGCCGGACGCGGGAGGTCCAACAGGTTTACTCGACATTGTTGCGGTGATGACAGACACCTTGCCCAAACACTCACCTTGCTTTTGCTCACTCCCAGGCCCCCGCAGTTATTCTGCAAGCGCCTATGAATATCTGTGATGCTCCGGTTTTCCGCCAAAAGAAACTCAGTGACTGCTCTGTGCTTGGAACGCATCTCCATGACAGACGCCATTTTGAAGGCTGCGCATAGCGTCGCCACCTATCGGGATTTCAGGATACTATAGGAGCTGAAGCGGAATATTCCACGATGTCCCACGATAAATTCTGAATTTTTTCGACTGGAATTGGCCTTGAAATAATGTGTTGCATTACTTATCAAACATTGCTCGTACATTACATAAATGAATGGTCGTTCCTATAGTGAGTAATTGTCAAGCCTCGACAACCAGTCATGGACTGTAAACATTGGTACACTCCGCCGTGAACACAGTAAAGACGATTGTGTATTGCTTTTCAAGGTAGCGCCACCAACATTAATGAGGCAGACGGTTCTTTGGTACGAAATATACGGAGTGTACAAACACGAACTTCACGAGAACCACTGAATCAAGACCTCGTAGTGCCTGAAATATTAATTCTCAACCATTGATTCGTAGTCCCTAGGTACTGACTTTCGGATTCTGTTCCGTCTGTATTATTTTGACCCTGTACAGTACGCCAGAAAGTTTGATATGGGTTGTTCCTGCTGATACTACTTACGATTTCCCAATTATCACTTACACTCGTGAGCCAACACACTATGACTGCCTTCGGAACGCAGTACAGTACTGATTCCGAGTTAGAAGAAGTCGACAGTCCCTTGGTAGGTATCCAGAGGTACGTGGCACCACAGGTCTACGCACAGATCACGCAATTCCCGTAAATTACGGATCGGTGGCTGCGGGCACGGCGCTGGTATCTGACAACGTTAGTGATGTGTTATATAGTGTGCAGATCACGCGAACCTGGTCGCCAATCCATCAACGTGAGCTCCATATAATTCTCCTCAAACCACTACAACACGATTTTCGGCTTGTGACACAGAAGGTTATCCTGCTAGAAGATGCCATTACTGTCGCAGTAGGCATCAAGGATGAAGGCATGTGGTCCACCATAATGATCACGCAGTCCACAAATCTGATGATGCCTTCAGTTATTACCACAGGTTTCACTGAAGCCGGTGCGAATATCACCACTAACAAAATACTGGTACTACCCCCGCCAGCCTACGTCCGTTGTATGGTCTATGGTTCCAATAGCCGTTCGCCTGGATGACGGCCTATCTAGTCACGACCATCGACCTGGTGTAGCAATAGACAGGAATCATTCGATCAGACGACACGTTTCCACTGATCCACAATCTAATCACAATGATCCCAAGCACACTGAAATGGTAATTGAAGATGTCTCTATGCCAATATGGGGACACGCAGGGGTCGTCTGCTGTGGAGCCCTCATGTTGAACAATGCGCGCTCAGCGATTTGCTCCGAAACACTTATACCTGCATCAGCCTTGCACTCTGTCGTCATATCGGTTACAGATCGCCACCTTTACTAATCTGCAGAGAGGACAACCTTCCACCCCCTGCGTTCTGTGACGATGCGTTTACGTTCAATACCATGCCGGCACGATAGCACAGCGTGTTCGGCCAGAGAGCTGGTTGGCCTCTGTAATAATAAAAACTGAGTGGAAGGATCAACAAACGAACTTGAGCGGATGTCATGTGACCCCCTGCAACGACCAAACACAACGAATAAAATGCAAAAAAAAAAAAAAAAGCCTTGTCGCCTACTAGTAGTTTCACCATCCGTCAGTCATTTCCCATAGACGCTCACGATAGTGGCACGTAGAGCTGCGTCTACGAGAACTACGGTTCGGTAGGTTTGGTACAGTACATAAATGACGTAGTACACTGAAGCACCATAGAAACTGGTACAGCAGATACAGAGATATGTTAACAGGCAGCTGTGGTCGGCAACGCCTGTAAAAGACAACAATTGTCTGGAGTAGTTGTTAGAGCGGTTACTGCTACTACAATGGCAGGCTATTTAAACGAGTTTGAACATGGTGTCATAGTCGGCGCACGGGCGATGGGACGCAGCACCTCCGAGATAGCGATGAAGTGGGGATTTTCCTGTAAGACCATTTCACCAGTGTACCGTGAATATCAGGAATTCGGCAAAACATCAAATCTCCAACATCGCTGCGGCCGGAAGAAGATCCTGCAAGAACGGAACCAAGGACGACCGAAGAGAATCGTTCAACGTGACAGAAGTGCAACCCTTCCACAAAATGCTGCAGATTTCAATGCTGGGCCATCAACAAGTGTCAGAGAGCGAACTATTAAACGAAATATCGTCTATGTGGGTTTTCGGAGCCGAAGGCCCACTCGTGTACCCTTGATGACTGCATGACACAAAGTGAAACGTCCCCTTAGAAAAATTTATGAATTACTGTGCTGATAAACCTCTTACATTATTTGCTTTTCTAACAGCTGAGCAAAACTGAACGTACTCAAACATTCACTAAAGTGACACACAATATTTTTAGCGCAACGCAATCTGACTTTCAAAAATCCCTACAAAAGAATGGCCCTGACTAACATTAACCTATACCTTTCACAAATCACTTACCTCACCAAAAATCTTCGTTACTTGAACTACTGCAATACAGCTAGCGCCACTACTGCCAGCTAAATAAAAGATTCAAACTACTGAAGGCACTAACTACTGATAGGCATGGTTAGCAAATGAAAGATTTTGATAGAGGACAAACAATGTATTTACCTTAATAGTGTTGAAAAATCATAATATACATAGCAGTTCATGACATCCAGTCTTACAAATTTCAAAACTCCGCCATTTCTCTCTCCACATCCACCACTGCTGGCAGCTCACCTCCAACCGCGCAACGCTACGCGCTGTTCACATCCAGCTGCCCAACACTACAATGGCAGACAACAGTGCAAACTAGCCACAGACTGCACACAGCACAGTCAGTGATTTTCATACAGAGCGCTACGTAACGTTGCCAAGAAGAAAACACAGCCTACTTACAAAAGCAGCCTCTACAATCAACACGTCAACACCGACACTGGACTGTTGATGATTGGAAACATGTTGCCTGGTCGGACGAGTTTCGTTTTAAATTGTATCGAGAGGATGGACTTGTACGGGTATGGAGACGACCTCATGAATCCAACGGCCCTGCATGTCAGCAGTGGACTGTTCAAGCTGGTGGAGGCTCTGTAATGGTGTGGGGCGCGTGCAGTTGGAGTGATATGGGACCCCTGATACGTCTAGATACGACTCTTACAGGTGACAGGGACATAAGCATCCTATCTGAACATCAGCATCCATTCATGTCCATTGTGCATTCCGACGGACTTGGGCAATTCCAGCAGGACAATGCGACATCCCACACGTCCAGAATTGCTACAGAATGGCTCCAGGGACACTCTTCTGAGTTTAAACACTTCCGCCGGCCACCAAACTCCCCAGACATGAACTTTATTGAGCATATCTGGGTTGCCTTGCAACGTGCTGTTTAGAAGAGACCTCTACCCCGTCGTACTCACACAGATTTATGGACAGTCATTAAGGATTCATTGTGTCAGTTCCTTCCAGCACTACTTCAGACATTAGTCGAGTCCATGGCATGTCGTGTTGCGGCACTTCTGCGTGCTCGCGGAGGCCCTACTTGATATTAGGCAGATGTACCAGTGTCTTTGGCTCTTTAGTGTGAATCGTAGGATTGCAAAGAAAGAAACATAAACGAATGTGTGAGAGAGAAACTGGGAGCCGAATACTTCTCTTTGTTTTTTCGCATCGCATGTAATTAGAACGGCATGTCATTCAGCGTTAGTCTACTGTGTATTTTATATCCTTACAAAATATGAATTGGATTTTAAAAGCAATAAAAGTTAGTCGACCACGTAACTTCTGCGCTTTGATGTAACGAAAGCAATTACTTTGGATGGAATTTCGGTCTACATACACAAACACAAAAAAGCTATATAATTACCTGTTGGTAGTTTGTACTCAATAGAACGTTCTTCATTTTGATGAAAGGCAAGGATTTCCTGTTATTGTTGACAAGTGCGAAAATTATTTAGGAATAGCAGAAACATTTTTCATATAAGCTCGACGAAGTATTGACGCTATATTTGATATGTTTTGATTTAAATTTTACCTGTTTTTGAGGAAATTGCCTTTTCCAGCTCTATATAATAAACATGCAATTTTTTGTTTTTACTACAATATCCCTCTGTTTCACCTTACAGATCAACGATATTAGAATAAAACCTCAAGTAATCATTGACATTTTCCATTTTTTTGTAAGTACTGTTTATCTTTAAGTAACAGACCTGAGTATGCTTGCGTAGAACAACAATGTTCCGTGGGTTACACAGCCCTTTATATACCTACACTCATTTTCTAGGTGGTTCACCGCTTCCAATTTCTAGGAGAACCTAGTGAGATACTGGCCGCATGAGCAAACAAAGTGATTGAAATGAGGTAACGCCCGACAGGCATGCAACACACCTAATGTACAAGTAACGCGGTTTCGATCCTAACTGATCAAACCAACCAGGAAAATTATCGTAGTTTGCGCTTACTTAGGAAAGTCTATGGCAGCCTACGGTAGTTTTATAACTCTAGTTCGACACGCAAGTCACCGAAGTTGCGTCAACTCGGAAGACTTGCACCAGGCCAACTGTCTGTCAGACGGGAGGCCTAGCCACACGGCATTATTTATAACTCTAGTAGCACGCGAACATCCGAAAAGCTCCGCCTTTTCCGAGATGATCGTCCCCAGGCGCCAACCAATAACAATCTGCCCTTTGTCAAAGTCGCTTTGTGTCAGTTTCAGCTTGAACGATTCCCCATCCTTCTCTGCTGAGCTATACATTTTCTTTACCGTGTCATGTGCCCGCAACGCCACTAGATGGCATTCAATGTCGTGGTGGGCAATGGTGATAAAGGTCTGGCTCGTCATCTTATTTCATCTGCATTCACATCTACGCTCCACAAGCGAAGTATTCCTCTTGTACCTCTATGTTCACACCTTCCCCACCCCTTTCTCTCCTTCTGTTACATGCGCGTGGGGAGAATGATTGTCGGTAAATCTTCGTATGAACTTTAATTTCTCTGATATTCTCGTTGTACTTATTTTGCGAGACGTATGTAGGAGGAAATAATAAATTTCTCAGCTGTTCGACAACGTACTCTCTCGATATTTCAATACAAAAATCACTGAAGTTTATTGTGCATATCCTTAACGCTGACTCGTCCATGATCCCATGACGAAACGTGCGGCTCTTCGCTGGATCTTCTCTATCTCTTTTATTAATCCAATCTCGTAAGAGTCCCACACTGATGAGCCGTACACAGGACTCGGTAGAACAAGTGTTTTGTGAAGCACTTTTTTCGTGCATGAACTACGTTCCCTCACGATTCTTCCAATGGATCTCAACACGGCATCTGCACTTCTTACAATTTATTTTATCTCGTCATTCGCCTTTAAGTCACTGCGGATTATAACTCTTATGTATTTTGCGGCAGTTAATGATCGTAGTGACATGGCGCTAATATTATAATTGAACAGTAATGGCTTTCTCAGCTTGTTTACGCACAATACGTTACACCTATTTCCGTTCGTAGACAGCTGCCAGAAAAATCATTAATTCCCCCTTAATGAGTGCGCTAAAACTCAGTTTTCATGGCTTTCTTCTTTATTTCCTGTTTTTCTTTCCAAAAACATCTTATATATTCATTGTGTTCCTTCTTCCTCGTTTTTGTTCCCTTCTTCCCTGCATTTTTCTCTTTGGGCGGTTGCTGAAATTTCTGTTTTCCAATTTTTTCTCTGTATTTTTCACTGTCTGTCATGTCTTCTGTGGAAATGTTCCATTTTTTGAGGTCTTCCATGAGTTCCTTTATCCAGTTAATTTTCACTATTTTATTTGTTTTTCCATCTCGATTTTCGTTCTTTGGTTGACTACTGTTGTTTCTGAGGCCTCTGGTACGACAACTGAACAATAGTGTCTCAGTTTGGCGTTGATAGAAATAGTTCTTTTGTTGAAGTGGTTCCATGCAAGTCTGTATGATTTTTGTAGTTTTGTGGTCCTATCTTCATTGGATGTCGAGTTCAGTCCTGTTTTCTGTATAATCTCTTCCAGGCATTTCAAACTTTCTACTTGTGTTACCTTTCCATACTTAGTTATCAGTAGGTGTCCGTCTGTGGATTTTTTGTACATTTAGTGCATTGTTTCATGTAATATTTGCAGTCCTGTTTTGGGAGAGATTTCATGTATTATCTTTATAGCTTCTTTGACTTCCTTTCTGTTTTTTTGTTATCATGGCTATATTATCAGCAAGGCCAGACATTTTGTGGTGACAGTTCTATACTTGTGTCTCCCTATCTTTACACCACCTACTCCTTTGTTCCATGTCCCGATTATTTTCTCCAAAACCGAATTAAACAGAGTGAGAGACAGGTCATCTCCCTGTCTCACTTCTGTCTTGATTTCGAATGGTTCCGAGATCTCTCCCATAAACTTCACTTTGGATGTTGCATTTATTAATATTTCCTGGATTAGCTTTCTGGTCTTGTTGTGCATCTTCATTTCTTCCAGTGTGTTAAAAAGTGTTGTTTTATCTATGGAGTTGTAGGCCTTCTTGAAGTCGCCTAATGTTATTGTGGTGTTCCTGAACTTTCTTGTTGTCAGTACTGTTTCAGGCAGCAGATCTGTTTACTGTATGATCTTCCGTATCTGAACCCTCCTTGGTATTTTGCTGTCTGTAGATCTGTCTGGGGCTCCAGCCGATTTAACAGAGCTTTAGACAGAAGTTTGTCTGTCACAGGCGGTAGTGACATTCCTCTGCAGTTATTAGTGCGTGTTTTGTGTCCTTTCTTGCGGAGGGGGTGTATTAGGGCTTACTTCCATTCTTCTGCTACCTCTCCTATTTCCGAGGTGTTTTCGATGATCCTGTGTACTTAGGGTGTAATATTCTCCCGCTGTAATCTCCAGATTTCCGCAATCAGTGCATCTTCTTCATGAGCAATGTTATTTTTCAATTTATTTATTTATTTTCGTTACAGCCATCTATGGGCTACGTTTACACGTTACAATTATTTTACTATTTTCATGATTTCCTCGTGTGTTGAGTTTTGAATCGAGGGATAGTTCTGGCTTCTGGAACTGTAGTCTCTGCATCAGTTTATCACAGTTTAGTAGTCTAATGTTACTTAAAATCCGTCTTGATTGCAAATTTTTTTTTATTATTCATATGACCGGTTTCGGTTCATTCAGAACCATCTTCAGATCTGTAAAAATAATTACGCTAATTTACTATTTCACGAAAGCAAATCTTTTTCATCCTATCTAATCAACATCAAATGTACCAGAACGTACCTGATATTTCAGTTACAGGAGTAACCCGTCCAAATCAGCAACTTTCACATGCTACGTCACATAAAATTGGTTGGCAAAGTGCACGTCATTTATATTAAATATAACACTATTACCGACAGGTGGCGTCTGGTACATTCGTTACATTCCATTTGCACATACTGTATTCAGTAGATCTTTTTTATATTAAAAATTTTTAATTAAAATATGTAGATGTCAAAGCTAAAATCTGTACTTGTCAGGATTAAAAAACAGTAAAATTATCGTTTTTATACGATCTAAAAGGCATAGGGCGATTTATATATCTATGGTGCTGGTGTGAACTTGTTTTCTTCTACGGTCTGCTTCCGTGGTTCCCGCCACTTTGGTGTTGTGCCGCGGTCCGCTCAGTCGTCTGCTGTCCATCGCCGCGGGCAAGAGGGCCGCACAGGAGGGCCCTGTCAACGACGCCAGGCGTTGCACGCGTCTTCCGGCTTCTCCACCGCGCACCGTATCTCATCCCTCGGCCTGGATCTCCATACGCAACAGTTGTCATCTTAGTAGGTCGTCATAAATGCTAAAATAGGCGTTATGATTAAATTCGCTTTGTTCGTTGAGGATTAAATCAGGATCTTTATTTTTGTGGGTGTATATTTCGATCTCTTCTAAAATGTTAAGAAACCGTCCCTTGTGAGCTCTATGCAGGATGTCTAAGTTGTTTTCAATATTCGTGACTGAGTGCTTTGTCGCAGCCATATGCGCCCCAAAAGCTGTTTTGTTTTGAGAGTATCAACAGAAAGACGGGCTGGCAATGGGGAACAGTTTAGCTGGGACGCTGGCTGACATTTTTGTAAATCACTTAGAAAACAAATTCTTTGATGAAAATCCTAATATCGCTGAGAAAATTGTATATTACAGAAGATATGTGGACGACTCCATTTTATTATACAAAGGAGATAAAAATGATATCGAAAACTTAGCACAAAAAATGAGCTCTCAACACCCGAAAATTAGATTCACCATGGAATTTGAAGAAAACAACCGTATAGATTACTTAGATTTAACACTAATAAAGAAAAATGGGAAGCATGAATTTAGCATATTCAGAAAACCTACGTGCACAGATCTAGTTATCAATGAGCGCTCTTGTCACCCACCGCGATACAAATGGGCATATTTTACTTCGATGGTATACAGGCTACTAAGATTGCCACTAAGCCAACACGAAGTAGAAAAGGAGTTAAGTATTTTAAAACAAGTGGCCGTAGCGAACGGATATACGTGTAAGCAGGTGATGAATATTTATAGGAAGATAAAGAAGAGGCAAACGGAACAAACAGAAGGAAGTCAAGTAGCAGTTAAGAGGAACAACAAGAAAAAATATGTAGCTCTCACTTACAATGGAAGAATTGCAGACAAAATTGAAAGATGCTTTCGTAAATCCGACGTCAAAATAGGGTTCCGAACAAATAATACGTTAAAATTGAAGCTCCGGCATAGAATATGTAATAGTAGGAATAAATTTCAGGATTCAGGTGTATATAAAATCAAATGTAATGACTGCTGTAAACAATATATAGGGCAGACTGGTAGGAACTTTGAAACCAGATTCAGGGAACACATACTCTCAAAACAAAACAGCTTTTGGGGCGCATATGGCTGCGACAAAGCACTCAGTCACGAATATTGAAAACAACTTAGACATCCTGCATAGAGCTCACAAGGGACGGTTTCTTAACATTTTAGAAGAGATCGAAATATACACCCACAAAAATAAAGATCCTGATTTAATCCTCAACGAACAAAGCGAATTTAATCATAACGCCTATTTTAGCATTTATGACGACCTACTAAGATGACAACTGTTGCGTATGGAGATCCAGGCCGAGGGATGAGATACGGTGCGCGGTGGAGAAGCCGGAAGACGCGTGCAACGCCTGGCGTCGTTGACAGGGCCCTCCTGTGCGGCCCTCTTGCCCGCGGCGATGGACAGCAGACGACTGAGCGGACCGCGGCACAACACCAAAGTGGCGGGAACCACGGAAGCAGACCGTAGAAGAAAACAAGTTCACACCAGCACCATAGATATATAAATCGCCCTATGCCTTTTAGATCGTATAAAAACGATAATTTTACTGTTTTTTAATCCTGACAAGTACAGATTTTAGCTTTGACATCTACATATTTTAATTAAAAATTTTTAATATAAAAAAGATCTACTGAATACAGTATGTGCAAATGGAATGTAACGAATGTACCAGACGCCACCTGTCGGTAATAGTGTTATATTTAATATAAATGACGTGCACTTTGCCAACCAATTTTATGTGACGTAGCATGTGAAAGTTGCTGATTTGGACGGGTTACTCCTGTAACTGAAATATCAGGTACGTTCTGGTACATTTGATGTTGATTAGATAGGATGAAAAAGATTTGCTTTCGTGAAATAGTAAATTAGCGTAATTATTTTTACAGATCTGAAGATGGTTCTGAATGAACCGAAACCGGTCATATGAATAATAAAAAAAAAAATTTGCAATCAAGACGGATTTTAAGTAACATTATAAAATCACTGATTGCGGTTATCCCGTAAGACATTATGTCTGTTTTTGCAAAGTTTAGTAGTCTGTCGAAGTATTGCGCTAATATTTGATAGTCCTTTGTCGGGTATGTCTCCCGTGTCCCGTCTCGTCTTTTGATGCAAAAGATTGGTGGTTGATACCCTGTCTTACTTTCTCTGAATGTTCTGTAAAAATTTCGTGTGTTGTTTTTGTTGAAGTCTTCTTCTATCTCTTTCAGTCTGTTGTTTTCGTAACCTCTTTTTTTTCTGCATTCGAAGTGGTCTTCTGTGTCCTGTTGAATTCTTCCTATTTTTCGGATATTCAATGACTTAAATTTTTTCCGGGCCTCTATTCTGTCTTCTATGGCTCTTTCACATCTCACGTTCCACACAATCTGTGTTTCCTTTTTCTCGGTGGTTGCCCCAGTTTTTTCAGTGCCTACGTTTTTCTGACAGTTCTTTGCAGTCGTTACTGTCAATTTTCTTAATTTTTTCTATCACTTCTTTCTTGTTTAACTATAGGTACCCTGGGCATATTCTGGAAGTCCTGTTGGTTGTCTTGATTTGTCTGTTGGGTATAAATTTCGCTTTTATTTGGAGTAGGTGATGATCGGATTAAAAACTTCTTTTCTTGTTCTTACATCCATAATTTCTCTCGTGTTTTCGCGGGTATCACTACGTGGTCATTCTCAAACTCTCCTTGGGTGTTATTAGGCAATTTCTAAGTTCGTAGTTTCTTGTGTGGTTTCTAGAATTGCGTTGACATGATTCTGAGGTCGCAGTTCCTGCCTAACTTCATCACGTTCTCTTCATTCTTGTTTTCTCCTCTTATGGGCCGTGTGTTTTCCAATTGTCTCTCTGAATTTTCTTTCCCTGCATAATTGGACTCTAAAATCTCCTAGTAACACTTTCATATGCTTTGCGTTTGGTGGTTTCTTCCAGATCTTCAAAAATCTTCTATCATCTGTGGGTTTTTCCTGTTTTGTGGGCATGTGCATTGATTAGTGTACAGGCCTTGTTTCTAGATCGTATCATGTTGATATTGCTTTCTAATTTTGAAGTGAAATCTATTACAGAGTCCAGTATCGATTTGTGTACTACAAATTCTGTTTCGAAGCGTTTGATACTATTTCCTGGAATCGTTATGACTGTTTTCCCCTTGTATATTCTGTAGTTGTCCGAGTCAAAGTAGTTCTCATTTGATAATCGTGTTTTCTGTGTTTGTCAGAAGTCTGATACTGAATTTGTGCGTGATATTTGTCATTTGTTTCAGTTTACCTGGTTTCAGTATTGTGTTCGTGTTGACTGCTCCCAAGTAAAAATATTCTCTTAGTCTTGAGGGTTTTTGAGAATCTCCGATTCTTCTCTTCGTGTCATGCCTGATTCCTTGGAATCTGACGATTAGGCCTATTATCTAGCCTTACTGATTGGGGACCATGATATTTGATCGTTTCCAATTGTTCTGTCGTGATTATTGGTCTGTGTTGAGGTTTTGGTGGTGAAATCCCAAATGACTTAACAGAATTTCGACTGACGTTTTGAGTCCCAGAAGAGTCAATAACAGCCGACCTTACAGAGCCAACAGACGCTGGCCACATTACCGGTAGCTACTACACAGACGGGTATGGATTTTGGGGTTTCACCTGTAACCCTAGGCAGGAGCCCTCACAACGTGCTACAATCTGGAGCCAGATGGACCCAGATCTTTTTTAACGAGGTCGTCACTTCTCCCCCATCCTCCTTAGTCATCACTTGCGACATGAGGCCTCGAGCTTGGGACCGCAATGGTAGATTTTTATATATAATCTACCATTGCCGATCCCAAGCCCGGGGCCTCACCTCGCAAGTGATGAGGAAGGGGGATATAACATCGTAAGTTCCATAAAGTAATTCGCAGACGATAGAGATTTATACAGGGTGAATCACCTAACATTACCGCTGGATATATTTCGTAAACCACATCAAATACTGACGAATCGATTCCACAGACCGAATGTGAGGAGAGGGGCTAGTGTAATTGATTAATACAAACCATAAAAATTGCACGGAAGTATGTTTTTTAACACAAACCTACGTTTTTTTAAATGGAACCCCGTTAGTTTTGTTAGCACATCTCAACATATAAACAAATACGTAATCAGTGCCGTTTGTTGCATTGTAAAATGTTAATTACATCCGGAGATATTGTAACCTAAAGTTGACGCTTGAGTACCACTCCTCCACTGTTCGATCGTGTGTATCGGAGAGCACCGAATTACGTAGGGATCCAAAGGGAACGGTGATGGACCTTAGGTACAGAAGAGACTGGAACAGCGCATTACGTCCACATGCTAACACTTTTTTATTGGTCTTTTTCACTGACGCACATGTACATTACCATGAGGGGTGAGGTGCACGTACACACGTGGTTTCCGTTTTCAAAGTACGGAGTGGAATAGAGTGTGTCCCGACATGTCAGGCCAATAGATGTTCAATGTGGTGGCCATCATTTTCTGCACACAATTGCAATCTCTGGCGTAATGAATGTCGTACACGCCGCAGTACATCTGGTGTAATGTCGCCGCAGGCTGCCACAATACGTTGTTTCATATCCTCTGGGGTTGTAGGCACATCACGGTACACATTCTCCATTAACGTACCCCACAGAAAGAAGTCCAGAGGTGTAAGATCAGGAGAACGGGCTGGCCAATTTACGCGTCCTCCACGTTCTATGAAACGCCCGTCGAACATCCTGTCAAGGGTCAGCCTAGTGTTAATCGCGGAATGTGCATGTGCACCATCATGCTGATACCACATAAGTCAACGCGTTTCCAGTGGGACATTTTCGAGCAACGTTGGCAGATCATTCTGTAGAAACGCGATGTATGTTGCAGTGCTCTCCGAAACACACGATCGAACAGCGGAGGAGTGGTACTCAAGCGTCAACTTTAGGTTACAATATCTCCGGATGTAATTAACATTTTACAATTCAACAAACGGCACTGATTACGTATTTGTTTATATGTTCAGATGTGCTAACAAAACTAACGTGGTTCCATTTAAAAAACGTAGTTTTGTGTTAAAGAACATACTTCCGTGCATTTTTGTATGATTTGTATTAAACAATTACACTAGCCCCTCTCCTCACGTTCGGTCTGTGGAATCGGTTCGTCAGTATTTGATGTGGTTTACGAAATATATCCAGCGGTAACGTTAGGTGACTCACCCTGTATACAGGGGGTGCACAAAAATATGGAAACCACAGAGGCGACACATTAACATACTTAATATGGTGTAGGTAAACCGCTGGCATTCAAAACAACTTCCAGTTGTCTCGAAGTGTATAATACAGGTCCTGTATGGTTCTGAATGGAATCTTACACAGAGGCGACACATTACCATACTTAATATGGTGTAGGTAAACCGTTGGCATTCGAAACAACTTCCATTTGTCTCGGAGTGGATAAATACAGGTCCTGTATGGTTCTGAAGGGAATCTTACGCAATTATTCCTGCAAAATAGTGGGAAGTTCAGGTCACAATGATGTAGGTTGACAGCGATCACGCACCCTTCTCTCCACAGTAGATCACAAAGGCTCAATAATACTAAGATCGGGTGACTATGGTGGCCAGGGAAGATGCAACAATTCATCCTTGTGCTCTCAAAACCAGTCCACGACGATGCGAGCTGTGTCATCTTGGAGCACAGCATCACCGTTTGGGAGCAAAGATTTTACCATTGGATAGGCCTAATCGGTCAAAATGGTCACTCAATCCTTGACAGTAATGTGACTTTGCAGATTAACCATGGGTCCCATGGGATATCGTGATATGGCTGCCAATAGCATCAACACTACCGCTATGTTTCACACTTGTCTTGTAAATTCGGGCAAAAGCTGGAAACAGAGTGAAAAAAGATTCATTCGAAAACATGACATTTTCCCATTGCTCCATAGCGCAGGTTTTACGGCTTCGGCAGTACGTTTCCTTATTAAGTGCATTTCCATCACTGATCAGCGGTTTTGAAATTCCTGCTCACACTGCAACTCGCTGCTTATGGAGCCCCCTTCGTGTTCTTTTGCTACTGAAAGGGCTCGCAATTGCGACATTCAGTTCTGTACTGACTTTTGAAGCTGTTGTTCTCTTATTGTTCATCACAATCCTTTTCAGTTATCGTCCGTAATTCAGCATACATTTTCGAGCGCATTGTGACTTCGCAGATGGCCGGTCGTTGTAGCCGAGCGGTTGTAGGCGCTTCAGCCTGGAACCGCGCGACCGCTACGATCGCAGGTTCGAATCCTCTCTCGGGCACGGATGTTTTGATGTCCTTAGGTTAGTTAGGTTTAAGTAGTTCTAAGTTCTAGGGGACTGATGACCTCAGACGTTAAGTCCCATAGTGCTCAGAGCCATCTGAACCATTTTTTTTGACTTCGCAGATGATGCTTCTTCGCTTTCCCTGTGTGCGGTCTAAATGTTCGGTACGGTGGCTGCTGAAACACGAAAAAGTTTGGCTACTTCGGTTATGGAAACACCCACAAAACGAGCACCAACAACTTGCACACGCTCGAATTAATTTAGCACCAAAATAATGCACTCACAGCTACACAGAACGCTGTTCTCACCACGACTGACACTTGCAACGTATTGGAGACATTGAATATAGTAACGGTCTTACCGACTTCCTTGAGATACCCCCGAAATTATCTTTACATTTGTCATAGACGCCGCGCGTGGTAGCCGCGCCGTTTAGGGCGCTTTGCCACCGTTCGCGTTGGTCGCCCCCGTCGTAAGTTCGAGTCTTCCCTCGGGCATGGGTGCCAGTGTTGTCCTTAGTGTAAGTTAGTTTAAGTTAGATTAAGTAGTTTAAAAGCCTAGGGACCGATGACTTCAGAAGTTTGGTCCCACAGGAACTTACCACCACCCTTCCATCACCATGTCATAGTTGGAAATTTGAAAATTTGTGGTAAGGTCTTACGGGACCAAACTGCTGAGGTCATCGGTCCCTAAGCCGACACTCTACTTAATCTAAATTAAACTAACTTACGCTATGGACAACACACACGCCCATGCACGAGGGAGGACTCGAACCTCCGACGGAGGGAGCCGCGCGGACTGTGACAAGGCGCCCCAGACAGCGCGACTACTCCGCGCGCCTCCATGTCGTAGTCGTTTCGTTAACAGCAACGTGTTGACGTCTGTCTGTACGGAATTTCTAAATGGAGTCATAAATCTAGTTTACTTAAGTGAGACTTCAGTGCTTATTTCTTTGGGGTTTCAAGACGATGTAACACTATTGTACAGGCAGGCCGCTGTGGCCGAGCGTTTCTAGGCGCTTCAGTCCGGAACCGCGCTGCTTCAACCGACGCAGGTTCGATTCCTGCCTCGGGCATGGATGTGTGTGATGTCCTTAGGTTAGTTAGGTTTAAGTAGTTCTAAGTCTAGGGGACTGATGACCTCAGATGTTAAGTCTCATAGTGCTTAAGGCCATTTGAACCATTTTTGAAGTATTGTAGAATCTTCAGTATTGCAGAACTTATTTGCAAGTTTTGATACCAGCATTTATCTTCAAATCTTCGTGTATCTTAAGATGATCCTTGACTTTAAACAGAGTAGCTCTCAGTAAGCATATGCTGTGTTATTTCTATGAAACACGTGAGAAAAGAACGCTGTTCGCTATCACTGTAATAATACGAGGGCTGTTCGGAAAGTACGGTCCGATCAGGTGCGAAATGGAAACCACAGTGAAAATCCGACGAAGCTTTGCACAGATGTGTTGGAGAGTGTCTCTAGTACGTCTATCACGTCGCTATTTTCAGTTCTGAGCCCACAATGAGAACATAAAGACACCTAGATATTAGTGTCTCCCACCAAGTATGAAGGCCTGGTGAGGGATTTCGCCTGATTTTATGCAGGCCACATTACATAACTGTCATGCGTTTCCTTCTTCATGACAGTTCTCAGCGGAACTCTGTAGTGGCAATGAAGATGTTCAAGCTGCGTTATCGATGGGAAGTGTTTGATCACTCACAATACAACCCTTAATTGGGTCCCCCTGACTTTCATTTGTGCTCACATGAACCGCTGTGTATGATGACAACATTTTGGCACAGAAACGATCTGTAGGCCAGCGTAGAGAATTGGCGGAACCACAGGCGGCTGCCTTCTGTGACGAGGGTAATGGAAAGTTTTTAAACGCTACAACAGATGTCTAAGTCGGAGAGGCAACTACGTAGAGAAGGAGCTGGAAGGTGTAGCTAACTATTGCAAATACAACATTTTTGATTTTCACAGTGGTTTCCATTTCGCGACCGATCGGACGTTACTTTCCGAATGGCCCTCGTATGAAGACTCAGACACGGTGTACAAGGGATTGAATGGTTTTGACCTGACAACACAGCTAGGGTCGTTAAGCACGCCCGTGTTGGCGTTGTCCTCGAGAGTAATTGGTTCAATGCTTCGTGATGGAGGAAATTTTCACCGCCATTATTCGGCCGATAAGGGAGGAGAGGTGGTGGCGTAAAATTTCTGATCATCAGACTTTCGCCAATATCATGAATTAAATTCTAGACCCCAGCACCCTCACTTCATGTAATGAGAGCATGTGAAGGTGTTGAAGGTGGTCCATCGGATGAGGAAATTAAGCCCCGCAGCTTGGAGCTATTCTGGAGTAGTAGGCTCTGTTTCGGCGCCGGGTTTCACCAGGGGCATTGTGCTCGGAGGAAGAAAACGTTTCGGAATAGCAGGCAGAGCCTCCCTCAGCCTTTTCTGTTTATTGAGGCCCATGTCACAGCGTTGTTTATTGGAAGAACACTGGAAAGATAGTCTTTCACCTGTCAAATACAGCGGGCCCTGCGCCCGCTCCTGTTCGGAGAGTCCGGGCGAATGCTTTGTCTACATCTACGCCTCATTGGTTCAGCTGTCACAAGCACTGCTTCGCCTCGAAGGCAATGACGTAAAATTTCCTGCAGAAGATGGAGCCTGTGAGAGACTCTTTACTTAGCTGTGGAAATTACAGCAGTCCGCAACAGAGCGAACAATGCTATTGACTTTTCATTCTCCCATAAATGGCGCGGGCCGTTAATTGTCACTACGACGCCCTTTACTATCCACGATACTTTAAAATTTACAGCATTGCAATACTAAAAAGAGGCTAAAATAAAGAAATGAAATAATTAAAATATGTTGTTAGATGTCGTAATCTTGGCGATTCTATTGCTGTGTACTGCCGGTTGAGGCGTAGCGCCGTATAACGATCCTGCCTTGGAGGCGGTTAAGTGGGAGATGTGTCTCAGAGCTGGATAGTGACAGATGGTGACGCGAGACTGGACGTGCACGTAGTTTATGTATCAGCCGATAGAGGGCAATATTGGATAGGGGACTGATTTAGTGTCGATTGTGCCCACTAGAGTGCACTAAAGCAATAGAATATTTTCATAAACTGTTCTAGTATTTTCATAAAGCGTTATGTCTTTTTGTGTATGTAAAATGTTATAAATGTGTTTTAGCAGTACGAATGATGCGTGAGTGTGGTTTAAGGTTAATATGAAGATAATTGTTTTAACGAGTTATGTAGTAGGATTTAGTGTGGGAACATTTCGAAGAAGTATGGATATGGACAAAGGCGATTTTTGTAGAACAGATTTGTAAAGTAAGTTTACGGTAAAGGGAAAGTTAATTCAAGTATAAATAACAATAGTAAATAACTTTATGCAGAAGCAAAACTTCAGCATATTAGAAGATTACGTCGGTAAAAAGGGCAGTCGTTAGGTTTACTATTTTGAGATTGGTTATGGATGAAAAGCGCAGACTGACGCGGGAGAGTGTTGTTTTGCTATTGGCTGTTGAGTAAACTGACCAATGGTAAAGCAATATTCTTCGCGCGCCTTTCTCTGCTGGTAGAGAAGACTTAGAGTATTCTAGGGGGGAGTCGAAGCCTAGCCATGAAACAGATCGGACGTGTGTAGTAGTAGTTCCGATGGAAATGATTAGTTGCCGGATCTAGCAGTGTTTCATACATCAAAAGTGTTGGAAAGTGACGGCATAATTATTCCGATGTGTGTATAGAAATTTCGGAATTTTTAAGTGAATTTTGTGACGAGAAAAGACATATATTTCGCGTGGCGTATTGAGCAGGTCGTTGACTAAAAAACTGTGACTGCATTTGATACTGACAAACTTAATATTTGGCGAGCATTCTCAATCTAAAACAATCAGTATTTTTGTAGCTATTACGTTTTCGGGAAATGCAACACCATAAACTTGCTAACGTGAGTGAAAGGGAATGTGAGTGACTGTGTTAAGACTAGCACAGGCTTGGCGGTGATACTTGTTCACCTAAGTTTCAGAATACATTAATTGAAGACAAAATTTCCAGACTTTCATTTCGTGTTTCTCCCGAAACGTAGATTAGTGACTTAAATTGCAGCCTGGTTCACGTCGAAGTACAGTAGGTTTCACTCGGCTTTCCTACTAATGATCTGCTGAGACAATGTTCACAGGTAGGTGCAGGTTAGTCGTAAAGGCACGGAAAGAACCGCGCCGCCGCACGGTGAGTATTGCTTTTACGAGAGCTACTTTTTTCGACGGCTGTAAGGGCGCGACATGGAAATCACAGTGAGTACAAAAAATGTTTTATTTACATCATTTATCTATACCGAAGGAAGGAAGGAAGACTGGGTTTAACGTTCCGTCGACATCGAGGACTTTAGAGACGTTACACAAGCTGATGCCATGCTGATTCCAGTGTCGTGTCCTAGCTTCCTCGGTTGAGGCCGGCCGCTTTGGCCGAGCGGTTCTAGGCGCTTCAGTCCGGAACCGCGCTGCTGCTACGTTCGCAGGTTCGAATCCTGCCTCGGACACGGCTGTGTGTGATGTCCTTAGGTCAGTTAGGTTTAAGTAGTTCTAAGTCTAGGGGACTGATGACCTCAGATGTTAAGTACCATAGTGCTTAGAGCCATTTGAACCATTTTGAACCTCGGTTGAGGATCCATGGCACGAGCGGCAAGATCGTTGTGATCCCACAGACTCTAGGTTGGGTTTAAATCGGGGGAGTTGGGTGATCAGCGGAGTATGGTAAACTCATCCTGGTGCACACTACAAGTTGTGTGACACCAATGTCCTGCTAGCTGATGCCATTCTGACGAGGAAAAAGAAACTGCTTCTAGAGGTGGACAGAAGCATACTTTTATTGATCCATTATGTCCTCCAGAATAACGAGATCACTCAGGGAATGCCACGATAATATTGCCCAGACCATAACGCTCCTCGTCAGGCCTGGACCCTTCTGAAAATAGTTACAGGGCGTTTTCTTTCAGATGCATCACTCCGTACACGCCGACGACCATCTGTGATCCGAAAAGGCCACCTGCCACCACTCCATGGCCGTCCATTTTCGGTACTGGCCTTCGTCGACGACGAAGAACAGTCAGCATGGGTGCATGAACCAGTCGTCAGCTGCGGAGGTTTATACACAGCAACGTTCGCTGAACGGTCGTGCAGTAGAACTGTTGGCAGCCTTTGGTTCATTTGGACGATCAGTTGCTCAACAGATGCACGACTATTCGTCTTTACACTTCTCAGTAAACATCACTCACTTCTGTCATCTATGGTCCGTAGTGTACCACAATTGCCTCAGCGCCGGTTTTGGACAGCGCCGTTTAACCATGCACGGGATACTTTATCCATGGTAGCCCACGAACAGTTTACAAACCAAGTCATTTCGGAAATACTTCCATCTTTGGCCCGGAAGTCCATGATTATGCATTTTTGGAGGTCAGACAAATCTCTTGGTTTCCGCATTACGGCCGGCTGATGTGGCCGAGCGGTTCTAGGCGCTTCAGTCTGGAACCGCGCGACCGCTACGGTCGCAGGTTCGAATCCTGCCTCGGGCATGGATGTGTGTGATGTCCTTAGGTTAGTTAGGTTTAAGTAGTTCTAAGTTCTAGGGGACTGATGACCTCAGATGTTAAGTCCCATAGTGCTCAGAGCCATTTGAAGCCATTTCCGCATTACGACAACGACTGCTCCGTTTTCCGCATCTCCCCTTCCCCTACCGCCCCCCCCCCCCCCTTTCACGACACACTTTATATACCATCGTCTGCTAGTGCAGTCACCTGCTGTCTTTGAGTGGTTACTGCACGCTGATGTCGAACATAGGTGGTGGTCACATCAGTATGACTGGGCCATGCATAACAAATTGTTCCTCTTGACTTCCCCTAAACCAATACAGTTCGTTGTTAACAGTTATCGCTTACATCATGTATAATTACATTAAAAAAGGCCGCATTATGAAATGTCAGGTATAAAAATTAAAAATCACTTGCGTAAGTCAGAAAACACGTCATATCGACGAAAACCGCAGATCAACATATTTACTCGTTCCGTTTGTATTTTTGGTGGCCTGTCTTAGGTAAGTCATCTTGTACACCAGACAGTGCCACTGAAGCTGAAATTTTTTGCTGTATTAAATGGGACACTAATAAAATATTACTCACAAAATGTGATTTTCTCTAGGTAGAAACGTTTGAATTTGAGAGAGGAGATTCATTGGAAGTATCGCAACGATATGAAGTTCATCCATGGTGGTGGTGATTAGTGTTTAACGTCCCGTCGACAATGAGGTCATTAGAGACGGAGCGCAAGCTCGGGTTAGGGAAGGATTGGTAAGGAAATCGGCCGTGCCCTTTCAAAGGAACCATCCCGGCATTTGCCTGAAACGATTTAGGGAAATCACGGAAAACCTAAATCAGAATGGCTGGAGACGGGATTGAACCGTCGTTCTCCAGAATGCGAGTCCAGTGTGCTAACCACTGCGCCACCTCGCTCGGTCATCCATGGAGGTAATGGTTTGCAAAGCTATCGTTCAACCGGTTCTTGAGTATTGGTCCTCTTTCCAGGTAAGATTAATCGAGGAGGCAGAGCTGTTCCGAGTAAGAGCAACTCGTTTTATAACAGCTTCGTTTAGTGAGCACGATTGAAGGTGCTTATCTAGCTCCAGTCGCGGAAGCTAGAAGAGCAGCGTTGTGCATCAATGAGAGGTTTAGTACAAACATTCACGGGGCGGACGTTCCAAGAAGATTCAGTAAATGTCTCACTTCCTCCCACATGCAGGAGGAAAGATACCTGTTTTGAGGCGTATAATATTAGTGGTTCTGAACCAAAAGACTTGATGTGAACATACATCCTGTTCTTAACAGTTTTCGAGGAACTGAACAAGAAACATAATATGAAAAGGTTCCGAGAAAACTAATGGAAATAATGGACAATAGGAGAAATGCAGGTGATAGTAAATGAAACATAGTGATCTAATGTTTTGTTTCATTGTGTGCATTTCCTCACGAAAGTGTGCAAGAAGTCAACCGTCAACTGCAATGCATTTTGTAGTTCTCGTAGGCAGGTGCTGTGTTGCTCATCTGAGCTCGTTCTTACTATTCCAGTTTCGAGCACACCCATGTAAAATACAAGGGAAAAGTTCCTCCTTTGTGTCCACTTTGTGCTTGTAGAAGTCGCTCTCGAGCCAGTCACGCAAACAGTGGCCAAGAAATGACTTCACGGCGGGCGACCGATCAAACGCCCAATATACGTTTAAGTGAGATACTGTGACACTGACAGCACGGAATATGCCAGAGCTCCATCGTGCTGAAAGTACTGGGTGACAATTATTGAGCCATATGGAAAAGAAACGTAAATTATTTTCAAACTATGGCTTTCACACACTTCAATCAACATGTGAACGTCATTACAGATATTCGGATTTAGGCTATGATATGTTCGATATGCCTACAATCATTGGGGATGATGTGGCGCAGACGAATAGCGAAATTCTGCATGACCCACTGGTGTCGGAACATAGATGCTGTCGATGATCTCCTGAATGGCTGTTTTCAGCTCAGCAATGATTTTGGGGTTATTGCTGTACAGCTTGTCTTTCATATAGCCTTCAAAAAGAAGTTGCATGTGTTCAGATCCGGAGAATATGGCACCCAATCGAAGTCCATGCCGGTGGCCTCTGGGTACCATAGAGTCAGAATGAGGTCCCCAAAAAGCTCCTCCAATGCAGGACATCAAATAGGCTCCTGCTACGATGGGTTCGAGCTCCGTCTTGCATGAACCACATCTTGTCGATAATATGGTCACTTTTGATAATGGGGATGAAATCATCTTCCAAAATCTTCAGGTACCGTTCGGTAGTCACCGTGCCATCAAGGAATATCGCACCGATTATTCCATGACTGGACATTCCACACTACACGGTCACCCGTTGAAGGTGAAGAGACTTGTCGATCGCGAAATGCGGTTTCTCATTCCCCGAAATGCGCCAGTTTTGCTTATGGACCGACCCATCCAAATGAAAATGAGACTAATTCTCATCATTCCGCTCGGCCGACTATGCAGTTTGAACATCCTAACGCAAATACACTCCTGGAAATTGAAATAAGAACACCGTGAATTCATTGTCCCAGGAAGGGGAAACTTTATTGACACATTCCTGGGGTCAGATACATCACATGATCACACTGACAGAACCACAGGCACATAGACACAGGCAACAGAGCATGCACAATGTCGGCACTAGTACAGTGTATATCCACCTTTCGCAGCAATGCAGGCTGCTATTCTCCCATGGAGACGATCGTAGAGATGCTGGATGTAGTCCTGTGGAACGGCTTGCCATGCCATTTCCACCTGGCGCCTCAGTTGGACCAGCGTTTGTGCTGGACGTGCAGACCGCGTGAGACGACGCTTCATCCAGTCCCAAACATGCTCAATGGGGGACAGAACCGGAGATCTTGCTGGCCAGGGTAGTTGACTTACACCTTCTAGAGCACGTTGGGTGGC